>NW_024100516.1:0-242500 GCF_016545835.1 Crotalus tigris | reverse complement strand
AAAATGTTGCAAAGGGATCCCAAATAAGTCAGCAACTCAGATGTACTTCTTGGTTATAGTAAAACAGGCAACAGACTGTTGACTAGTGAGAAAGTTTCTCTAGAGTGGGGGTCCCTAACCCCCAGTCCATGGGTCAGCACCTGTCCATGGCATGCCAGAAACCGGTCCACGCAAACAAGCGAAGCCCCATCCGTGGGATGCAGGCAGCATGCGAAACCACACACCCTCTGGTCCACGGAAAAAAACTTTCTCCACGGAACCGGTACCTGGTGGTGCCCAAAAGATTGGGGGCCGCTGCTCTAGAGCAGAGGTCTTCAAACTTGGTAACTTTGAGACTTGTGGACTTCAACTCCCAGAATTCCCCAGCCAGCTGACAGACTTAAAATTGCCTAGGTTGGGGGCTGTTGAAGGAAAAGTCTTCATCATGGTTCAGTCCAAGCTGGGAATAAACAACATGGCGACTGCTTTAGAAAGAAGGTTGCAGTTTATTGAAGAGAGAGACAGACAGCAAGATGGCTCTGGAAGAAAAGAGAGCGAGCACATGTAGGGAGTGGGTTTTTATACCTTCTTGAGCCTTTTGTTTGGAGTTGTTCCTGTGGCATGAACTCTGACCTGAGTCTGAGTATGCCCTTTGGCATCTGTGGGTTAATCCTATTATGTCTTGTCTTAGAGTTTGGGTGGGGTATATAGATTTTATGTGTCTTTGTCTTCCTAAGATTCTATCTGGGGGCCTCCAAACTTCCTGGATTATTTACATCTGCATTTCTACAGAGCTGGTTTCTGCTTGGAGGAGGGAGATTTGGGGCTATTAAGAAAAACTGGGCATGCTTTTCTGCCCCTTTAATATTTCCTTCTCTGGGGGGGGGGCTGACTTCCCACAAGACCATGCTCTAGAGCAGTGTTTCCCAAACTTGACAATTTTAAGGCATGAGGACTTCAACTCCCAGAATTCCACAGCCAGCAACGCTGGCTGTGGAATTCTGGGAATTGAAGTCCCCATGCCTTAAAATTGTCAAGTTTGGGAAACACTGCTCTAGAGTATGGATCCTAGCTTGCATACAACGACAAAAGCATGCTTTCTGGTTTTAATTATTGTTTAACTCAGTTAATTAGGAATTCATTTAATGATTTGTTGTGAGCCGCCCTACGTAAGATGGGTAACCCTTTAAAGCAGTGGTTCTCAACCTGTGGGTCGGGACCCCATTTGGGGTCGAATGACCATTTCACGGGGGTCACCAAACCACGCTGTCTGCCATTTTTTTCCCTTTTCCCTAGCTGTCCTACTCCCTCTTATTGGTGGCCACACCCACTTGGGGGTCACCACAACATGGGGAAGTGTATTATGGGGTCACGGCATTAGAAAGGTTGAGAATCACTGCTTTAAAGAGTTGAAATAAATAAATAAATCTGAACAAAAATGAGGAGAAAGCATGCAGGGCGTGGCTCCTGGAATCCTTTCCAATCCCCTTGAAAAGAGGAGCAAAGGAAATATCTGAATTCTCTGTAGGGCAACAGAGTAAACACAACGGCAGTGAAAAAAAAATGACCTATGACTGTTTTTTCACACATACCCATGGTCACATGATCAACTTTCAGATGCCTAGCAATTGACTCATATTTATGACGATTTGCAGTGCCCTGGAGTCATCTGATCACCTTTTGTGACTGTCTGATAAGCAAAGTCAATAGGGAAGCCAGATTAATTTCACAACCAGGTTACTCATTTAACCACTGCAGTGATTCACTTAACAGCTCGGGCAAGAAAGGTTGTAAAATGGGGCAAAACTCACTTAACAAGTGTCTCACTTAGCAACAGAAATATTGGGCTCAGTTGCGGTTGTAACTGGAGGGCTACCTGTACCCCACTGTCTCCTGGAGTTTGCGTCAATAACATTGTCTAGCTCAGGGGTAGGCAACCTTGGCTCTTTTATGACTCGTGGACTTCAACTCCCAGAATTCCTGAGCCAGCCACGCTGAGGGGAAAGGGAGAGGTTTCCAAGCTGAGCCATGCTGGCTCAGGAATTCTGGGAGTTGAAGTCCACAAGTCATAAAAGAGCCAAGGTTGCCTACCCCTGGTCTAACCATCTCATCTTCTGCCTTCCATCTTTCTCGGCTCAGATATCTATATACATTTTTAAGAAAAGCCAGAAAATCATAGTTTTGCAGAGCGCCTTGGAAAGGAACGGGTGTGAATGTTGAGATTGTTCCACCCCCCCCCCCCCAATGATTGGATTTTTCTGTGATATTTTGATAGTTCCTCAGATGCTGGGGAGTTTTGTGGTTGTTAAGTGTATGTTGCCAGTTTAGATTATTTTAAGCTTTTTATTGGAAGAAGGGAATACTCAAGGTATTTTTACACTGGAGTAACATATATAAAAGCCTAGTAGATAAGTTGAAAATGTAAAAAATGTTGAAAAGTACTCTGGAGAATTCCTTCTTCTCCGTGTAAATCAGGAGAATACGAATGCTTTTCCTGCCAACGTTTTCACCACTAATCCCCAACAGGCAAGTGATACAATGATAATTACTTTCCTTTGGAAAATTTGACTTTAACCCTGATTATTTACAGCTTAGGGTGAAATACAAAAGTTGAATCAGTGGTGTTGTAAAAAACCCGTTGGATAACAGGCTGTGAAAAGCATTTAAAAGGTGGGCTTTGCTTCGTAATGCCTGAGAAGCTTACCAAGTGCTCCTTTTTAAGACTTTGAAGCAGCCGCATCTTTCAATTTTGTAAAGTAAGACGGCTCCACTATAACCATCCTGTGTTACGCGACTCCATTGTCTTATTTGGATCTGAACTAATAAATAATTTCAAGCAACAGCACTTAGACTTACATACCGCTTCACAGTGCTTTACAGCCCTCTCTGAGCAGTTTACAGAGTCAGCATATTTGCCCCCAACAATCATTTTATCGACCTCGGAAGGATGGAAGGCTGAATCAATCTTGAGCTGGCCAGGATCGAACTGCTGGCAGTCGGCAGGGTTAACCTGCAATACTGCATTAAAACCACTGCACCACCACAGCTCATCAAACCCCATCCTTAATCTTGCACAACACCTTTCTGGGGAATACGAACACAAGTTTATATAATTAATTCCACCTTTCCTAAAGCCCAGTTCTCCTCTGCCTTTGACATTTAATTAGCATTTATTGTTACAGAGAAAGCCCAACATTTTGCGAATGCGGGTGTTCAACGTCCCAGCTCAAAATCTGTGAACGAAGACAAATTCTTTTATAGAGTTTATAATCTATAATATTGATTGGTAATCTGGGTCCTCATTTTACCGACCTGGGAAGGATGGAAGGCTGAGTCAACCTTGAACCGGACCAGATCGAACTGCTGGCAGTCAGCAGAGTTAGCTTGCAATTCTGCACTTTAACAACTGCACCCACCGGGGCTCTTAAGCAAACTAATATTAATGTATCTACCTTCCAAAGTTATAGGATTGAAAAGAGTTTTTCGGAAGAGTTTTTTTTGGGGGGGGGGGAATGAAGAATTCAAAGGCATCAAAATGGCTTTGCAGCCCAGATATTCTATTGCATTGAATCGAATTAAATGCCCTTCCTTAGTATAACATAGTTGTGAAGAGAGCTATTGGACTACAACGCTGGAGACCCAAATGCTACAGCCCAAAATTAAGGAGTCCACGGGGACCATTTGCTAGCATTGCCAAGCTCTACGCCCCAACAAATTTTTGACTTTAAAAAAAAATGACAAAAGTAATAATATGAACTCCCTGGCTTAAGCGTAATTTTTGTTTCCCAAAATGACCCAGAGCCACAAAAGGATTTCATAAGCTTTCTGAGAACATAAATATGCTGGAGAGTTGCATCTCATTGGATATTTTTGGAATGCCATCTTCAGGAACGCCTGCTTTGTCCGTGATACCTTCCAGGACATTTATTTATTTATTTATTTATTAAATTTGTATACTACTGAGGTTCCCATAAGTCTTGGTAGCTCACAAGTAAAACATGCAAAATTACAAAAAGCAGCAAATAAATAAATAAAAATTAGCAGTGTATATATATATGTAGGTCTTTGGTTATTCGGGTTTTCTCCCGCGTAAAATTGGAAGTGTCACCACCACACATCCACGCAAAAAGCAAACCCAAAGCCACACCGATGATGAGGCACGGCCACAAACCAGAAGCCAGACCACAGCTACATCATTAGCCACTTTAAACCCCTCCAATCCATACATGAAGCAAACTGACACCCACCATGAAGATGAGGCACGACCACGAACGTGAAGCCAAAAAATAGCAAGGCAGCCCACCATCTTAAACCCCCCTGCAACTCAGATTAACCTGAGCACAACAAAGCCCCCACCCAAACAGAACACTCCCCCAGCCAATCAGAGCACAGCCAACCCCCCAACCAATCAGAGCACAACCAACCCCCCAGCCAATCAGAGCACAGCCAAGCCCCTAATCAATCAGAACACACCTCCACCCAATCAGAACACAGCCAAGTTCCCACCCAATCAGTTCATACCCCCACTGGCAGTTAAAAGGAAGAAACAGCTAAGACCACACATTGCTGCTCGAAGCACGAAGCCGAAAACACCAGCCTGAAGATGACGAATGGGACTTCGTCGAAACGTCGCCAAGACACTTCCAATTTTACGCGGGAGAAAACCCGAATAACCAAAAACCTACATACAAACACCCGCGAAAACCTCAGAAAACAAATATATATATAATTAATATAGGCAGCAATATAATTACCGTCCGGGCGGCCTACCAAGTTCAAAATCCAGAAAAACAATTCAAAATCAACCAAAATAAGAACCACTGAAATCATTAAAAACAATAAAATGGAATGTCAGTTGACAAAAGTCAGACTGGCATTGAAAAAAAAAAAAAAGAAACAAATCCACATAATTCAAAGTGGGACTTCGCTCACCCTTGCTAAAATATGACCTTCATAACGCTGGAAAAGCGGTTATTCAGATCTAAGGGAGAAGCTCATTGCAGAGAGTAAGTGAACAATTACAACTCTTGTCATTCTGTTTCTGCGGCTACAGAGAAGGCACACTCCTCAGTCCTGAAATTGTTTAGTTGAAGGAACCTGGAGTGTGTCAACTGGGCCAGGCTGAATAAACCAGGCAAGATGCTATGGGAGACAGGCAATCCTTCAAGTATGGGAACTAAGCCCTGCATTTTCTGCGTCGCATGAGAAAAGCACATCTTCCTAACCCTGTCCTGACCACTTTCTACAGAGGGACGATTAAATTATTAATTATGGTTGTTCGGAATGGCCTGTTTTAACAGAATAATAACGGCTTGTACTTTTTGGTTTTCACTGCAATGTGGCTGATCCCAGTGATTAATCTATGACATATGCTGATCTATGACCGTAATAAAAATATAACAGAAAGACAAGAGTTGGAAGGGACCTTGGAGGTCTTCTAGTCCAACCCCCTGTTCAGGCAGGAAACCCTATGCCATTTCAGACAAATGGCTGTCCAGTCTCTTCTTACAAACTTCCAGTGTTGGAGCACTCACCGCTTCTGGAGGCAGGTTGTTCCACTGGTTAATTGTTCTCACTGCCAGGAAATTTCTCCTTAGTTCTAGGTTGCTTCTCTCCTTGATTAGTTTCCATAACAAATAATATTTATTTGTTATGTCATGTATGTGTTATTTGTTATGTCATGTATGTGTTATGTCATATATGTGAGCAGGCAACTAAATTTCATTTTTGATGTGTGCCGTTATGCCCACAGTAAAAAAATGACAATAAAGGTTATCTTATCTTATCTTATCTTATCTTATCTTATCTTATCTTATCTTATCTAAACTGCCCAGAGAATGTTATAAAGTCCTAATGTTATTATTATTTTAAGAGACTGTAAACTGCTCAATCTTTTAGCAGCATCTGAGGAACAGAATAGGAAGTAAAAGTGTATCTCGTCCTTGAAAAAAAGACAAAGGAAAGCTGGAATAACAGGAAATCTACAGGGGCTTTTGGGGAAATATTCTGGTAAATATAAATATTATATTTCCCAGGCAGCCACATTGTGGGTGGACAAACTCTTGTAGCTCCTTATCTGGATGCTAACCTAAATGTTCTCAAAGATTTAAATAGGCTTACCAATATAAAAGTGTGGGAGAACCAGACTCACCGTCCCTTTTCAGACACAAAGTTCACAATTGTCCTTGGTAGCACAGCCCCTTTCTTGAACACTTGTGAAGCCAATCAGCTGGGAAGTGGTAAACTGTAGGTTTAATCTTCCCTGAAAGAAAAATAGGATGTAAATGTAAAAATAAATGCTTGGCATCAGAAAGAAAACCAAATGAAGCTTTTATTTATTAAATTTGTTTACTAAATTTATATGCCACCCCTTGTCATTGTAACTGCAACTCTAAGTGGCTTATAGCATAATAAAAAATCCAAAACAATTAAAAATGAAGGAAAATTAACTAAAGACTAATTTATTAATGACAAAGTTTTAATTCCATCCTTTGTAATGGCATCATAACAATTTTAGAACTTTAGTTGATTTGAAGCTAATGCTCTTTAATGATTAATATAACCTGATGACTACTTTGTCCATTGATTTTAATGATTCCATACTGTACAACATTTGAATAACCCTGTGTTAAAATCTTTTTTTGTTGCATCTGAAAGATTATGCACATTTGCAAGAAACAGAGTACAGTTGGAAAATAATGTACACTACTAGATTCAATTAAAATTAAATAAAAAGCCAATGCAATCCTAGGCTGCATTAACAGAGGGACAGAACGTGAAGTGTTAGTACCACTTTATAATGGTTTGGTAAAACCACACTTGGAATATTATATTTTGGCTGCCACAATATAAAAAAGAGGTTGAAACTCTAGAAAGAGTGCAGAGAAGAGCAACAAAGATGATCAGGGAACTGGAGGCTAAATCATATAAAGAATGGTTGAAGAAATTGGGGATCTCTAGTTTAATGACAAGAAGAACTAGGGGCAACATGATAACAATCTTCCAATATCTAAGGGGCTGCCACAAAGAAGTGGGGGGGGGGCAAGCTATTCTCCAAAGCACCTGAAGGCAGGACAAGAAGCAATGGATGGAAACTAATCAAGGAGAGAAGCAACCTGGAATTAAGGAGAAACTTCCTAACAGTGAGAACAATTAACAGTGAAACAACCTGCCACCAGAAGTTGTGGATGCTCCAACACTGGAGGTTTTAAAGAAGAGACTGGACAGCTATTTGTCTGAAGTGGTATAGGGTTTCCTGCCTCAGCTGGGGGTTGGACTAGAAGACCACCAAGGTCCCTTCCAACTCTTGTCTTTCTGTTATATCTTTATTACAGTCATAGATCAGCATATGTACTAGATTAATCACTAGGATCAGCCACATTGCAGTGAAAACCAAAAAGTACAAGCTGTTATTATTCTGTTAACAGGCCATTCCAAACAACCATAATTTAATAATTTAATAATGCTAAATTAGGCAGCAGAGGAGAGCAATTTGCTTTTCCATTTCATGCCTATGTGGGTAGAATCAATTCTCTTGCTCTGTTCAAACTTGGCAGTTTCTCCCATGATGGAGAATGACAACACTCAAGCTATTTTCAGAGGGCACATAGGAAATGTATTGCAAAATCTCTTGAAAAGACTCTACACACTGTCCCGAGACACAATGCCCTCCATTAAACTAAGTGGAACAAACATGAATAGATTCAAGGCTATTTTTGTGAATCCAGTACATTTCAGAATACTCCACCATTCCAAAAATTTTGAATTTTAGTAAGTTGAGTGACCTTGGGTCTACAAAGAGCAAATCCATCTGATTTTTTTTAATTTTATTTTTTGCAGATAAAAGAAGAAAAATGATGGCGGAAGATGTCAGGAATTGGGCAAAATGGATGTTTTTCTGCTAAATTGTCCCTTACTACAAGTATACCAAAATGTATTATGCATTCAAATACTTCATGAAAAACATATTGGGGCTCCTCATAATTCTCAGTCACAGAAGCTCCTCAGGGGTCTTTGTTCCTCTCTCAGTCCAGCCTACCTTGCAAGGCTGTTGGTACACCAGGACTGGGGAGACCTATATTCAAGTCCTCCCTGGGTGGCTTAGGACTATTTCCCCCCCCCCCCCCGCTCAACCTACCTCACCGGGTTGTGGTTGGATTCAGACTAGGCGCAGGGTTAGGCAACCTTGGCTCTTTTATGACTCATGGACTTCAGCTCCCAGAATTCCTGAGCCAGCCACGCTGAGGGAAAAGGGAGAGGTTTCCAAGCTGAGCCAGGCTGGCTCAGGAATTCTGGGAGTTGAAGTCCACGAGTCATGAGGGGGTCATAGTTCCCCCATGCTGGCTCAGGAATTCTGGGAGTTGGTCCACCAGTCATGAAGGGGCCATAGTTTCCCCATGCTGGCTCAGGAATTCTGGGAGTTGAAGTCCACACCTCTTAAAGTACCCAAGGCTGAGAAACAGTGGGCTAGGCCAGGGGTAGGCAACCTTGGCTCTTTTATGACTTGTGGACTTCAACTCCCAGAATTCCCGAGCCAGCATGGCTTATAAAAGAGCCGAGGTTGCCTATCCCTGGACTAGAGGTAACAAATTCCAGCCAAAGAAGCTCACATAGGAGTAGTATCCTCCCTCAGTCCAACCTACCTTGCAGGGGTGTGGTTGGATTTAGATGGGAGGACCCTGATTTCAGTCACAAAGGTCCTTTTGGGGACTCTAGGCCGCACCTTCCCCTCAGTCCAGGGTTGCGGCTGGATTTCGAGTCCCCCCCCCGTCACAACCCCCCCCCGGAAGCTTAAGACCAGCCTCCTCTTCCTCTCTCCTTCTTCCAGCCACCTAGCCTACCTCGCAGGGTTGTGGCTGCATTTCGAGTCCCCCTCTCAGTCACAACCCCGCCCCCCAGAGGCTTAAGCCAGGGGTCTTCAAACTTGGCCCTTTTATGACTTGTGGACTTCAACTCCCAGAATTCCTCAGCCAGCTTGCCTGGCTGAGGAATTCTGGGAGTTGAAGTCCCCAAGTCATAAAAGGGCCAATGAAGACCCCTGGCTTAAGATCAGCCCTCCCCGCCCCCGCCCCCCGGCCGCAGCCCCGCCTACTTAGCGGGGCCGCCGCTCTTGTCAGGCAAAGGCGCCCTCCGCCTCGTGGCTCCGCCTTCGCCCCGCCTCCTGGGCCTCGCCCCGCCCCGCGGCCTGTTTTCCGCCCTCCGCCGCCAACATGGCTGCCACGGCCGCTTCCTCGGGGGCGCCTCAGGCCTCCGGCTCTTCTTCCTCCTCCGCCGCCGCCCCGGCCAGCTCGAGCTCCTCGGGGGCTTCGGGCGGGGGCGGCGGCGGCGGGGCCTCGGGGCTGACGGCGGCGCTAACCGGCACCATGAACCGCAAGAAGAAGCCTTTCCTGGGCATGCCGGCCCCGCTGGGCTACGTGCCGGGTTTGGGCCGAGGGTGAGCCGCCGGGTTCGGGGCTGGAGGGCGTCCCTGAGCATGTGCAGAGGGCTCTCTTCCCCTCGGTTTGCATCCCAACCTCCGTTCGAGGTTGCATTCCCACGATCGGCTGAGCGTCGCGTGTTAGGCCAGCCCGGCCTGGTTTGGTTCGTTTGCTGCTCCCCCTGGGCCGCTTTAAGATGGGGGGAACTTCAACTCCCAGAATTCCCCTGCCAGTTCCTCAGTGTGGGCATTCTGGGAGTTGAAGTCCCCCCCCAATCTTAAAGTTGCTCAGCTGGAGAAACACGTATTTAGAATAGTGAGATTTGTCCACAAACGCACGTGTGGACCGAAGTGAACTGTGTTGGGTGTTATGTGCGTTTCAGCCTCTGTTGGATTGGGCTGTGTAATAAGATCCAGGGAAAACCTTATGGCTGCATTTTGCACACTTTTGTGGACTTGTCTTGCTTGTTTGATCTCTGGTTTGCTTTTTGTTGTGGTGCTTTGCATGTGTGCTTGTTTGGTTTAGTAGTGATTAAGGCTTTGGGCTATAATAGCAATAGAATAAATTGTAGAATAGGTTGTAGAAAGAATAGGTTGTAGAATAAAATAGAGAAGAGAAACCTTGGAGGTCTTCTAGTCCAGCCCCCTGCTCAAGCAGGAGAACCTATACCAGTGGTTCTCAACCTGTGGGTCGGGACCCCATTTGGGGTCGAATGACCATTTCACGGGGGTCGCCAAACCATGCTGTCCGCCATTTTTTCCCTTTTCCCTAGCTGTCCTAATCCCTCTTATTGGTGGCCACACCCACTTGGGGGTCACCACAACATGGGGAACTGTATTATGGGGTCACGGCATTAGAAAGGTTGAGAATCACTGACCTATACCATCTCAGGCAGGTAATTGTTCAGTCTCTTGAAAATCTCCAGTGATGGAGCGCCCATGATTTCTGGAGGCAAGCTGTTCCACTGGTTGATTATCCTCACTGTTAGGAAGTTACTTCTCTCTGATCAGTTTCCAACCATTGTTTCTTGTCCTTCTCTCTGGTGCTTTGGAGAATAATTTGACCCCCTCTTCTTTGTGGCACCCCTCAGATACTGGAACACTGCTATCGTATCTCCCCTATTTCTTCTTTTCTTTAGACTAGCCAAATCCAAGTCCTGCAGCCATTCTTCGTATATTTTAGCCTCCAAGCCTTTGATCATCTTAGTTGCTCTTCTCTGAATTTTTTCCAAACTCTCAACATCTTTTTTTGTAATATGGTGACCAAAATTGGCTGCAGTATTCCAGGCGTGGTCTTACCAGGGCTTTGTAGAGCGGTGCTAATACTTCGCGTGATCTGTGTTCAGGTTCCATCTTGGCCATGAAAGCCAGCTGGGTAACCTTGAGGACCAGTCCCATTTGTCTCAGCCCAGCCCACCTCGCAGGGTTATTGTGGGGATAATACAGGTAGTCCTTGACTTACAACAGCTCATTTAGTGACCGTTCAAAGTTAGAACAACACTGAAAAAAGTGACTTATGATTGTTTTTTACCCTTAACGACCATTGCAATATCCCCATAGTCATGTGATCAAATTTTGGATGCTTGCCAACTGACTCATATTTATGACAGTTGGAGTGTCCCGGGTCATGTGATCACCTTTTGTGACCTTACAAACAAAGTCAGTGGAGAAGCCAAATTCATTTAACAACCATGCCACTAACTTAAAACCTACAGTGATTTTCACTTAACAATCATGGCGACAAAGAACTTAACTTAAATGTTTCACTTAAGAGAAATTTGAGGCTCAGTTGTGTTCATAAGTTGAGGACTACCTGTATTTCTAAAAATAATCAAGGTGAGATACAAATAAATAAACAAATGTTGAGCTCATTCATTATGTTGTAAACACAAACTCTGCTTCTGGGCTGTAGTTGGAGATGCCCCACTGTCTGTATCCAAGAGCTTCTCCGTGTTCAGTGGCACAGCCACTCGTGGCTCCTTGGGTGAAGAACAGAAGGGACCTGTGGCACCTGTTTTGGGGGGAAAAAATCCCCCACCAATTTGTATTGTTAGTTTTTGCAGGAAGTTAGCTTTGGATTGCCATGAAAAGAGTTCCCTATCTGAATGAAATGAAGCAGACACAGTGAACGTATTTTGTTGGCAGCTGAGAAAGCGAGTTGTAGCTTGTTGAGAAGTAAAAGTAGAGACAGGCTGGGGTTTTGGTGAAAAAGGTGAAAAATGGACAGAGGCTTAGGATATGGTAAAAATGTAGATAGGTAGGTAGGTAGGTAGGTAGGTAGGTAGGTAGATAGATAGATAGATAGATAGATAGATAGATAGATAGATAGATAGATAGATACTCTAGAACAGTGGTTCTCAACCTTTTTAATGCCGCGACCCCCAACCGGTCGTAAGTCGAGGACTACTCAACCGGTCGTAAGTCGAGGACTACTCAACTGGTGCAGCACTGTTTGCAGAATGGGACTTTTGGCGGGCTCAGCAGGGCAGAGATAGCCTGGACAATTCCTATTGGCTTTTGAAAGCCAATAGAATTAGACTCTATTCAAGAGAGTCTATTCTATTGGCTTTCAAAAGCCAATAGAATAAAAGGGAGTAGCACAGCTAAGGAAAAGGGAAAAAAATGGCGGACTGCGTTGTTGGGCGACCCCCGTTAAATGGTCGTTCGACCCCAAATGGGGTCCCGACCCACAGGTTGAGAACCACTGCTCTAGAAAGAGTACAGAGAAGAACAACAAAGATGATTAGGGGACTGGAGGCTAAAACATAAGGAACGGTTGCTGGAATTGGGTATGTCTAGTTTAATGAAGAGAAGGACGAGGGGGGACATGATAGCAGTGTTCCAGTATCTCAGGGGCTGCCCCAAAGAAGAGGGAGTCAAGCTATTCTCCAAAGCCCCTGAAGGCAGGACAAGAAGCAACAGATGGAAACTAACCATATGCATAGACCTACACCCTTACATAGAAGACCTGAAAACCATTAAGGAGGGGCTTGAACAAGAGAGTGCCAGAGACAGAAGGGTGAGAAAAAAAAACCCTGTTCAAAATATCCCTGCATTGCTTTTGTTTAGATTGTTGTTGTTGTTGTTAATTGCAAAGTCGTGTCCGACCCATCGCGACCCCATGGACAACGTTCCTCCAGGTCTTCCTGTCCTTGTTTAGATTAGAGTGGAGCAAAGAGAAACTTGGAGAGGTTTTCATGGTTCTATTATTGTACGTTATAATGATAAAATAGCATTTCTGGAATCTTTGCCGTGCTTATCCTGGTCTACCTTGAAGCGCTGGCATCCATTTTGGAAAGCAGTCCCAAGTTTCTCCCTGTCCCAGCTTAACACTAAAGACGATCAAGGTGGGGATATTTTGAATTTTCTTTCTACCCTTTGGTCTCCAGAGATGATGATCATTACAAATCTGGGTTTAGGAAGATTTTTAGATTAAAAAAAAAAAATAAATCCTTGTCCAGCCAGATTTGAATTTTCTCTGAATCCGTTGTGTGTGTGTGTTTTTTTCCTCTGTAGAGCTACTGGTTTTACCACCCGTTCAGATATTGGTCCCGCCCGGGATGCTAATGACCCTGTGGATGATCGTCATGCTCCTCCGGGGAAGAGAACCGTTGGGGATCAGATGAAGAAAAACCAGACAGCTGATGACGATGATGAAGATCTGAATGATACCAATTATGATGAGGTGATGCCATTTTGTCACACTCGTCAGTGCTGCCGATGAAGCGGGGTTATGTTTGCAATATGTTCAGTCGCTAAATCGTGTCTGACTCTTTGGGACCCCATGGACCACAGTGTGCCAGGCCCCCCCCCCCGTCCTCCAGTGTCTCTCAGAGGTTGCCCAAATTCACGTTCATTGCGTTGACGACACCATCTAACCATCGCAACCTCTGCCCTCCCCTTCTCCTTTTGCCTTCCATCTTCCCAACATCAGCGTTTTCTCCAAGGAGTCCTCGCTTCACATTAAATGGTGGCCAAAGTGTTTGAGCTTCAGCATCGGTCCTTCTAAAGGACAGTCAGGATTGTTGTCATTTAGGATTGACGGAGAAACTTCCTGACAGTGAGAACAATTAACCAGGGGAACAACCCGCCTCCAGAAGCGGTGAATGCTCCAACACTGGAAGTCTTTAAGAAGAGACTGGACAGCCATTTGTCCGAATGGTATAGGGTTTCCTGCCTGAGCAGGGGGTTGGACTAGATGACCTCCAAGGTCCCTTCCAACTTCTTCTTCTTCTTCTTCTTCTTCTTCTTCTTCTTCTTCTTCTTCTTCTTCTTCTTCTTCTTCTTCTTCTTCTTCTTCTTCTCCTTCTCCTTCTCCTTCTCCTTCTCCTTCTCCTTCTCCTTATCATTATTATCATTATTATTATTATTATTATTATTATTATTATTATTATTATTATTATTATTATTATTATTATTGTGGTAATATCATTTGTTTTGTTCAGCTTCCGTAATTTGCTCAAGGATTGATCAGTACTTTCCCCCCCAGGTTATAACATTTCTTTTATGTGGAATGCTATAGATTTTAACCTGTTCTTTTTTCTCCCTCTATGACTATTATATGGCTTTCCTTGCCCTTTCTCCTTAAGTTAGTCTGTATGTATCCATCCATCATCCATCTATCTATCTATCTGTCTGTCTGTCTGTCTATCTTATCCATCCATCATCCATCCATCCATATCTATCTATCTATCTATCTAGCTAGCTAGCTAGCTATCTATCTAGCTATCTATCATCTGTCTATCTTATCCATCTATCCATCCCATCCATCCATCCATCTAGCTATCTATCATATGTCTATCTTATCCATCTATCCATCCCATCCATCCATCCATCCATCCATCTACCTATCTACCTATCTATCTATCTATCTATCTATCTATCTATCTATCTATCTATCTATCTATCTATCATCTGTCTATCTTATCCATCCATCTCATCCGTCCATCCGTCCGTCTGTCTGTCTATCTATCTTATCCATCCATCCATCCCTATCTATCTATCTATCTATCTATCTATCTATCTATCTATCTATCATCTGTCTATCTATCTTATCCATCTATCCAACTCATCTGTCTGTCTGTCTATCTATCTATCTATCTATCTATCTATCTATCATCTATCTATCATCTATCTATCAACTGTCTATCTATCTTATCCATCCATCCATCCATCTTAAGGCTAACCACGCTATAAAACTGGATTTATTTTGTCGTTTTGATTTTCGTGGGTTACATTAAGGGGATAATATGAGTTGACGTGACTTTTTGCCCTGTGCAGTTCAATGGATATGCTGGAAGCTTGTTCTCCAGTGGACCTTATGAAAAAGACGATGAAGAGGCAGATGCAATTTATGCTGCTTTGGATAAAAGGATGGATGAAAGAAGAAAAGAGAGAAGGTAGGGTTTTGATTTTTTTTTAAACCATGAGAAATGTTGACCCTGTGCTTTGATTTGAAACCTGCATAGTCAAATGTCAGCTACTAGTTTTTAGGTTTTTGTGTATGATTGGTCTTGGGTGTCTCAAATATTTAAATACTTAAAAGATAACCGGGAAAATTATTGGGTTGGCTGACATATTGGCCAATTTCATTTTCTAGAGAACAGCGTGAGAAAGAGGAGATTGAAAAGTACCGAATGGAACGGCCAAAAATTCAACAGCAGTTCTCAGATCTGAAAGTAAGGACACTGCAATATGTATTTGATTATATATACATATACATATAAATATAAACATGGCAATGTTAATGCAGAAAAGGTGCTACAATATTACTCTCTCTTCTCAGTGTATTCTTGGGCTTGTAAAATTGTTTAGAGCAAAGTTCTCAAACCTTTCCAGGCTCACGGCCCAGAGGGGAGAGCAGCTTCCAAATTACTGCGTGTGCATGCGTGTGCATGAATGCAAATGGGGCCCCGCCCGCTGACGCAGTACGAGCAGCTGCGTTCACGCATGCAGCATGCGTGAATGGCCGCGGACCCCCCACGGCGGCTAGCGCCCGTTCGCACATATGCAAATGGGCCGTGCCCCCGCACTAGCAGCCCATTCGCGCATGCACAAATGGGGTGCACATGGCCCCCTGTGCTAATGTTCCTGTTCGCGCCCGCACGTGCAAACGGCCATGGGCCCTAGCGCAAGTGGGGGGGAATGCACGCCCATGCGTGCGCGCCCTGGCCAGCCATTTCTGCAGGCCGCAGCCCATAGTTTGGGGGCCCCTGGTTTAGAGGAACCATAATTAATAGTATTCACTGATTCAATTGGCATTACCGTATTTTCCCGAAAATAAGACCTGGTCTTATGTATTTTTTTTGCCTCCAAAAGAGGTCTTATTTTCAGGAAAGGCCTCTGCAGCTGAGCATGGAGCCCCGGGTTTAATGGTTACTATACAAATGGTTGTAAGTCAAGGAATGCCTGTATAAAAAGTCAGAAAACCTACATTTGTCAGAAGAAAAAGGCACTAATTTTTTTTTCTTTATACATACATACATACATACATACATTACTAATTTTTGTAGGATAGGGTTAAGGTTAGGGTTAGGATTAGGGTTGGGGTTTTTTAAAATGACGTTCTTAATATTTAGCAAACAGCATACTGTCTGGGTTCATGTATTTAAAAAACAAGAGTGAATTCCTATATTATCATAATCAATATGTTAGTTAATCGCTCAATAGTCTTCTTACTAGTATATATTTAGTGTTGCATAGTACATATCATGTTCCTTTCTCTCTAACTCGCTTTTCTAGCCATTGGTAAAAAATGTCCCATGTTCTAAAGCAGGGCTTTTCAACCAGTGGTACAGGTACCACCTGTGGTACATTGGCACATGGCAGGTGGTATGCGAACAAGAAAAGTGGTAGCAGGGGAGGGGAATGAGCTGAACCAGTGTCAGCACCGCACAAGCTTGAGTGAAAGACGGCTGGAGCTGCAGGGCTGTCAGGGCTCAGCAGAAACGCCAGGATCAGCGCTTCTTCGGGGCTGTCAGGGTTCAGCGGAAGCTCCAGGATCAGCGCCAGGCTCCAGCTGGAGCTCGGCGCTGATCCTGGCGCTTCTGCTGAGCCGAGAAGAAGCAGCGATCAGTTTGAATGTTGCAGCATCTCCAGGGTCTTATGATTTACATTCAGATGCTTGGCAACTGATTCGTATTTATGACGGTCACAGTGTCCCAGGGTCATATGAAGTGACCAAAACCTGCTGCAACCACCCAGTAGACGGGGGGAATAAAAACCAATCACCCCCCTACCCCACTCCCGCTGCCAATCCCCAACAGAAATGCCTCACAACAATGAAAACCTCGGACAGGAGGAAGAGCGCCCCAGACAGGTGTCTTGCTCGGCTGTGCCTTGGGGGGGGGGCACTTTTTTCAGTGCTACTGTCACTTGGAACAGTCACTAAGCGAACTGTTGTAAGTCAAGGACTACCTGTACTTTATCACTTTTTTTCCTTTTCCAAGTTTTTGACACCTTGCTAGGCGACTGGTAGCACTCGGATATTGCCGTATCCTAAAAGGGGTACAACGGGTGAAAAGGTTGAAAAGCCCTGTTCTAAAGTACACTGAGTCTTCTTTTTCTTTTATCTTTAATACAAATCTGTCCATTTCTGCACAGTCTAATATTTTCTTAATTAGTTCTTCTGTCGATAAGTTTTCATTGTTCCAATATTGGGCAAATACAATTCTCGCCGCAGTTAATACACGTAAAATTAAGTATATACAATCTTTCTCATCGTTTCCTCCTGTTGTGCCTAAGAGAAACAGTTCTGGCGTGAAATCTATATTTTTTTTAGTCATTTTTTTCCAACCATTGAACCAAAATCTTTTAGCTTTGGGGCATGTCTGCCAGGCACTAAGAATTTCCAGGCTAAAAGTCGAAGATGGGGAAGTGGAAGAAGGGATCACTTGAATGCCGTGTAAGCGATTGTCAATTACAGGTTGTGATTGTTGCTTTGGCAGAGAAAACTGGCTGAAGTTACAGAAGAAGAGTGGCTAAGTATTCCTGAAGTTGGCGATGCCAGGAACAAGCGCCAGAGGAATCCACGTTACGAAAAACTGACACCCGTTCCGGACAGTTTCTTTGCGAAGCACTTGCAGTCGGGAGAGAATCACACATCGGTGGACCCCCGGCAGACGGTGAGAATCTCCGCTGGGATTTCCGAGTTTCAGCGGGTTTTCTGAACGAACGGCTTGGCGAGGGACTTCCAATTGATACCTATTTCATAGGCAAAAGGAGAGAGTACCTCGTCTTGTCTCGTGTCCAAAGTTCAGGAACTAGAAAGGGGAAAATTAATAATAATAATAACAACAACACCCCAGACTTAACAATTGTCGGTAAGAAAGACAAAAAATAGAGAAAGTCGTAGAAAATGATAAAATTAAACTGCTCTGGGACTTCAGAATTCAAACAGACAAGCACCTGCAACATAACACCCCAGACTTAACAATTGTCGATAAGAAAGACAAAAAAGTCTGGATAGTGGATGTGGCAGTGCCTGGAGATAGCAGAATAGAAGAGAAAGAACTGGAGAAGATACCAAAATACAAAGACCTACAAATAGAAATAGAAAGACTGTGGCAAAAGCAAGCAAGGGTAGTACCAATAGTCATAGGCTCCTTGGGTGCAATCCCAAAACAACTGGAGCACCACTTGAACACCATTGGCATTGACAAATTTGCTATTAGTCAATTGCAAAAGGCGGCCTTATTAGGAACTGCTTCCATCCTGCGACGATACCTGTAATACCATCAAATATCCACATCTGCCTATCCCAGGTCCTGGGTAAAGACTTGATAGGTAGACAAAATGCCAAATCCAGTCTGAACATCTGGCTGACTGTGCGATGATCAATAATAATAATAATAATAATAATAATAATAATAAAAGTTGGAAGGGACCTTGGAGGTCATCTAGTGCAACCCCCTGCTCAGCCAGGAAACCCTACACCATTTCAGACAAATGGCTGTCAAGATAGATAAGATAACCTTTATTATCATTTTTTTTACTGTGGGCACAATGGCACACATCAAAAATGAAATTTAGTTGCCCACTCTCAAAGTGAAAGTCCAGTCTCTTCTTAAAAACACTTATGACTGTTGCAACAAACCTGGGGTCAAGTGATCAAAATGCCCTCTGTGTCCCATCAGTGTACACTTAAGGATTTCATGGCAGCACAAGTAGAATAGGGTAGTGTGGAGTGGAATTAGAATTAGAATTAGAATTAGAATAGAATAGAATAGAATAGAATAGAATAGAATAGAATGGGATAGAATAGAATAATAGAGTTGGAAGGGACCTTGGAGATCATCTAGTCCAACCCCCTGCTCAGCCAGGAAACCCTATACCATTTCAGACAAATGGCTGTCAAGATAGATAAGATAACCTTTATTATCATTTTTTTACTGTGGGCACAACGGCACACATCAAAAATGAAATTTAGTTGCCCGCTCTCAAAGTGAAAGTCCAGTCTCTTCTTAAAAACACTTGCAACAAACCTGGGGTCAAGTGATCAAAATGCTCTCCATGTCCTATCAGTGTACACTTAAGGATTTCATGACAGCATAAATAGAATAGGATGGGGTGAGTGGGGTGTGGTGGGGTGGAGTGGAATAGAAATAGAATAGAATAGAACTAGAATAGAATAGAATAGAATAGAAAAATTGTAGAATAGGAATAGAATAGAATAGAACAGAATAGAATAGAATAGAAAGATTGTAGAATAGGAATAGAATAGAATAGAATAGAATAGACCTGGAAGGGACCTTGGAGGTCATCTAGTCCAACCCCCTGCTCAGGCAGGAAACCCTGTACCATTTCAGACCAATGGCTGTCCAGTCTCTTCTTAAAAACTTCCAGGGTTGGAGCATTCACCGCTTCTGGTTCCAGTGTTGGAGCATTCACTGCATTCAACCAGTGGAACAGCTGGCCACCAGACGTTGTGGGCGCTCCATCACTGCAGGCTTTCAGGAAGAGATTGGACAGCCACTTGTCTGAAATTTTATAGGGTCTCCTGTTTGAGCAGGGAGTTGGACTAGAAGACCTCCAAGGTCCCTTCCAGTTCTATTCTGATTGATTGATTGATTGCACATACCAGCTGTTTTTTTTTTTTTATGGATGGCATTTGAAATTCCTTAATGCTCTCTCTTCCCCCCCCCTTCTCTCCCCCCCCCGCGGTTTATCTTGTAGCAATTTGGCGGTCTGAATACCCCTTACCCAGGGGGCTTAAACACACCTTACCCAGGTGGAATGACCCCAGGATTGATGACACCTGGCACAGGGGAGCTAGATATGAGGAAGATTGGACAAGCCAGAAACACCTTGATGGATATGCGGCTCAGCCAGGTAAGGGCATGAAAAGGGGGGGGGGTATGGGAAATACAAGTAGTTCTCAACTTACGAACAATCCTTAAGTCATCTTTCGAAGTTACGATGAACCCTGGAGAGGCTATGTCATGGTTCCGACAGATGTTACTCTTCCAAGAACTTCGGGGCATTGTTTACCTTAAAGAATCTTTATTCAAAATAACACGGCCATCGGGCACGTACTGTGGTCGAAGCCAAAATCTGAATTCCCCTCCCCTGAGCACAACAGTATCAAAGCACAATTCCCTCCTCCCATTAACCGTCATAAATCACATTCTCCAATTAGTTCAGTGTTTCTCAACCTTGACAATTTTAAGGCATGTGGACTTCAACTCCCAGAATTCTGGGAGTTGAAGTCCACATGCCTTAAAATTGTCAAGGTTGAGAAACACTGAATTAGTTTAAAATGCAAACCTGCCCTCCAGTTCTATAACCCAGGGCCACTTCTTATCATCTCTTATTTCAAACAACCTTGAAGAATACTCTTACTGCCATGTTGTTATGTCTAACTAATCCCCATGCACATTCGTCCCCCTCCCCCCCCCAGCATCATCTAATTCAGTGGTTCTCAACCTGTGGGTCGGGACTCCATTTGGGGTCGAACGACCATTTCACGGGGGTCGCCAAACAACGCAGTCCGCCATTTTTTTCCCCTTTTCCTTAGCTGTGCTACTCCCTTTTATTCTATTGGCTTTTGAAAGCCCATAGAATAGACTCTCTTGAATAGAGTCTAATTCTATTGGCTTTCAAAAGCCAATAGGAATTGTCCAGGCTGTCTCTGCCCTGCTGAGCCCGCCAAAAGTCCCATTCTGCAAACGGTGCTGCACCGGTTGAGTAGTCCTCCACTTACGACCGGTTGAGTAGTCCTCCACTTACGACCGGTTGGGGGGTCGCGGCATTAAAAAGGTTGAGAACCACTGATCTAATTCTAACTCTAAAAGTAACACCCAGGTTAAAGAGAAAATGGCTGCATCTTCATATATTGTCAAAGCAAGAACATTCGATGTTGGCAGCGATAACAGGCTACTTGCGATCTGAAATTGAGGTTCTCTCAGCCACCGTCCCCTTCTTTCCGCAGTCACCTGATGGCATTTGGGGCACTTGGCAACCAGCCCACATTTGTGATGTTTGCAATGTGCTGTGGACCCATGATCATGATTTGCAGCATTTTTGTATGGTTTTCTGCCAAAAATGTCCCTAGAACACAGTGGGTTCATTTTACGACAGAGGTGTTTGCTTTATGACCACTGCGAAAAAGGTCATAAAATCAGGTGTGGTCCTGTAACCCCCTCCTCAATGACTGACTGCCAGGACTTATAGCTGTAATTGAGGGCTCCGTTACAGTCACAAATCAAGGACTACCTGTAGCCATGTGGCTTATCAGACTGAATAAACATCAGGGTGCTACATTACAGCTTCTAAATTATTATTATTTTTTCCTACTGGGGTACTTGGGATACATTTTCCTAATTTTAAAGGTCTTCTCTTTTCCTTATATCAGGGGTCTCCAGACTTCGCAACTTTTAAGACTGTGGACTTCAACTCCCAGAATTCCTCAGCCAGCCATGCTTTAAGATGGGTGGACTTCTATTTCCAGGATTGGGAAGTTGAAGTCCACCTATCTTAAAGTTTCCAAGTGGGGAAAAACTTTCCTGTAGGGAATTCTTAAGCAATCAGTTGCCTAGGGCAGGGATAGGCAACCTTGGCTCTTTTATGACTCGTGGACTTCAACTCCAGAATTCCTGAGCCAGACACGCTGAGGGGAAAGGGAGAGTTTTCCAAGCTGAGCCATGCTGACTCAGGAATTCTGGGAGTTGAAATCCACGAGTCATAAAAGAGCCAAGGTTGCCTACCCCTGGCCTAGGGGAAAGATCTTTTGCCCTAAAATATTGATTGAAGAGCCCAGGTGGCGCAGCAGTTAGAGTGCAGTACTGCAGGCCACTTTAGCTGACTGTGTTCAGCAGGTCAGCGGTTCAAATCTCACCGGCTCAAGGTTGACTCAGCCTTCCATCCTTCCCGGGTAGGTAAAATGAGGACCGAGATTGTTGGGGGCAATGTAAATATATATATACATTGCTTACTGGTGTAAGAGAGTGCTTGCACTTAAAGCGGCATATAAGTCTCATAAATAAAATAAATAAAATAAAATAAATTGAACCTCCACAGACAGAAGCAGCCTACCTGAATGCTCAGACCCTCAAGCAAAGCAAGCCTATGAATTTTATCCCATGTTTTTGAGCAGCACAACCACAAAATATCTAGAACAGGGGTCTTCAAACGTGGCAACTTTAAGACTTGTGGACTTCAACTCCCAGAATTCCTCAGCCAGCGTGGGATTTGAAGTCCACAACCCTTATTTGGAGACCCCTGCCCTTATATATGATTGTTGTGAACCTCCCAGAGCTGTGGAGAATCGGGCAGCCTGCCCATTAAATAAATTAATACGTGGTGACGATGTTTCCGAAAGAGAATGATATTTGGGAAAGATGACTTAGTTATGGGCATAGCATTCTTTTACCTTTTTAGCGCTTTATGGGAAAGTGTGTGTAGCCATGAGCTTTTTTACATCGGTTTGCTTAACAAGGCTTTGCTTAACCCCCTCAGGTATCCGACTCAGTGAGCGGCCAAACAGTGGTGGATCCCAAAGGATACCTCACGGATTTAAACTCCATGATTCCCACACATGGTGGAGACATCAAGTAAGGCCCCGGGGGTGACACTGGTGCTTGTAGTTGTGCAATAACTGCAGAAAGAATAAACGCTTCCGAAAGCTGAAAGAGCTGCATGAATGTAGAAGCTGCAGCCTATCCCTGAGGCTACATTGGCCAGCGTCCTCTCCGTCCCAGCACCTGGTCTGATTTTAGTGGAAGACTGATAATGATCGTATTGTCCAAAATGGGGGTACCGTGGGAGTGTGCAGCACTTTGGGTCTGAAGTCAGAAAGGTGGTCTGGAGTGAATGTGGTGTCCTTGGTGCTGTCTGAGCTGGGTGGTTTTCTTGCAGGTGTTTTATTACCCAGCTAGGTAACATCGTTAGCACTGATGATGCTACCTCAGTGTTTCCCAAACTTGACAATTTTAAGGCATGTGGACTTCAACTCCCAGAATTCCACAGCCAGTGTTGCTGGCTGTGGAATTCTGGGAGTTGAAGTCCTCATGCCTTAAAATTGTCAAGTTTGGGAAACACTGTGCTACCTAGTTGGGTAATGAAACCTCTGCAAGAAAAGGTCAGAGAGCACCAAGGACCCCACAGTCCTCCTCCTCCCCCCCCCCTCTGCAAACCACACTTCCTTCTAGCACTGATGATGTTCCCTATTGAGTAATGAAGTCTGCAAGAAAACAACCCTCAGACAGCACCAAGGACCTCACCAAGGACCACCTCCTCTTCCTCCCTCTCCACTCCACAAACCTCACTGTCTTCTCACAGTGATGATGTTCCCTATTGGGCAATGAAATGTCTGCAAGAAAACCACCAAGCTCAGAGAGCACCAACGACCCCACCAAGGACATCTTTCTCCCCCTCCTCCTTCTCTCCACAAACTTCACTCCTTTCTCTCACTGATGATGTTCCCTATTTGGGTAATGAAACGTCTGCAAGAAAAACACCAAGCTCAAAGAGCACCAAGGACCCCACCAAGGGCATCTTTCTCCCCCTCCTCCCCCCCCTCCTCCTCCTCTTCCTCTCCACAAACCTCACTCCCTTCTTGCACTGATTGTTGTTGTTAATTGCGAAGTCGTGTCCGACCCGTCACGACCCCATGGACAATGTTCCTCCAGGTCTTCCTGTCCTCTACCATCTTCTGGAGTCCATTTAAGTTCACACCTACTGCTTCAGTGACTCCATCCAGCCATCTCATTCTCTGTCGTCCCCTTCTTCTATTGCCCTCAATCTTTCCCAGCATTAGGCTCTTCTCCAGTGAGTCCTTCCTTCTCATTAGGTGGCCAAAGTACTTGAGTTTCAACTTCAGGATCTGGCCTTCTAAAGAGCAGTCGGGGTTGATCTCTTCTAGGACTGACCGGTTTGAACGCCTTGCAGTCCAAGGGACTCGCAGGAGTCTTCTCCAGCACCATAGTTCAAAGGCCTCAATTCTTTTGCGCTCAGCCTCTTGCACTGATGATGTTCCCTATTTGGGTAATGAAACGTCTGCAAGAAAAACACCAAGCTCAAAGAGCACCAAGGACCCCACCAAGGACATCTTTGTCCCCCCCCCCCTCCTCCTCCTCCTCCTCCTCCTCCTCCTCCTCCTCCTCTTCCTCTCCACAAACCTCACTCCCTTCTCGCACTGATGATGTTCCCTATTTGGGTAATGAAACGTCGGCAGGAAAACCACCCAGCTCAGAGAGCACCAAGGACCCCACAGTCCTTCTCCTCCCCACTCCATTCCACAAACCTCACTCCCTCCTAGCACTGATAATGTTCCCTAGTTAGGTGATGCAACCTCTACAAGAAAACCACCCAGCTCAGAGAGCACCACGGACCCCGCCTTTAAATCCTGACCCTTCTCATTTTGACCTCCCGTGTGAAAATGAGTCCAAGGGCAGTGGTTCTCAACCTGTGGGTCGGGACCCCATTTGGGGTCGAGCGACCATTTCACGGGGGTCGCCAAACAACGCAGTCCGCCATTTTTTCCCCCTTTTCCTTAGCTGTGCTACTCCCTTTTATTCTATTGGCTTTTGAAAGCCAATAGAATAGACTCTCTTGAATAGAGTCTAATTCTATTGGCTTTCAAAAGCCAATAGGAATTGTCCAGGCTGTCTCTGCCCTGCTGAGCCCGCCAAAAGTCCCATTCTGCAAACGGTGCTGCACCAATTGAGTAGTCCTCGACTTACGACCGGTTGAGTAGTCCTCGACTTATGACCGGTTGGGGGGTCGCAGCATTAAAAAGGTTGAGAACCACTGGCCTAGGGGAATTCTATTCTCTTGAGTCCCCGCAACACTTTTTGATACGAATAGGGCTGGCGCTGCAGGGACTGACTGACGCCTTTCCCCTCTTGTGTTTTCCTCTCTCCCTAGCGACATCAAGAAAGCCCGCTTGCTGCTTAAGTCCGTGCGCGAGACGAACCCTCACCACCCCCCAGCCTGGATCGCGTCGGCCCGCTTGGAAGAGGTGACAGGGAAGCTGCAGGTTGCTCGAAATCTCATCATGAAAGGGACCGAAATGTGTCCGAAGGTGAGGGCTGCCGTTTTGTTCTCCCGTTTCCTTCAGTTTTGCAGAAGTTTCAATTTTCTGGATCCTTAAGACACAGGTAGTCCTCGACGAAAAAGAGCATTCAGTTACAGTGGCGGTGAAAAAAGTGACTTTTGACCATTTCTCAGACTCATAACCGTTGCAGCGTCCCCATGGCCGCGGGATCAAAATTCGGCCGCTCGGCGACTGGTTCGTATTTACGACAACGACGGCGTCGCAGGGATCACATGATCCCCTTTTGCAACCTGATGAGCAAACTCAATGGGGGAAGCCGGGTGCACTTAACCAATCGTGTTCCTGATCCAACAACTGAATAACGGGATAATAGAATAACAGAGTTTGGAAGGGGTCTGAGAGGTCTTCTAGTCGAACCCTCTGCTCTGCAGCGATTCACTTCACAAGCGTGGCAAGGAAGGTTGTAAACTGGGCCAGCGCTTGTTAACATCTGGCTTGCTTAACAATGGAAATTCTGGGCTTAATAATAATAGAGTTGGAAGGGACCTTGGAGGTCATCTAGTCCAACCCCCTGCTCAGACAAGAAACCCTATACCATTTCAGACAAATGGCTGTCCAGTCTCATCTTAAAAACTTCCAGTGTTGGAGCATTCACCGCTTCTGGAGGCAGGTTGTTCCACTGGTTAATTGTTCTCAGTGTCAGCAAGTTTCTCCTTAGTTCTAGGTTGCTTCTCTCCTTGATTAGTTTCCACCCGTTGCTTCTAGTCCTGCCTTCAGGCGCTTTGGAGAACAGAACAGAATAAGAAGGGACCTTGGAGGTCATCTAGTCTAGCCTCCTGCTCAGGCAGGAACCCTACACCATTTTGGACAAATGGCTGTCCAGTCTCTTAAAAACTTTCAGTATTGGAGCATTCACCGCTTCTGGAGGCAGGTTGTTCCACTGGTTAATTGTTCTCACTGTCAGGAAGTTTCTCCTTAGTTCTAGGTTGCTTCTCTCCTTGATTAGTTTCCACCCGTTGCTTCTTGTCCTGCCTTCAGATGCTTTGGAGAATAGCTTGACTCCCTCTTCTTTGGGGCAGCCCCTGAGATATTGGAACACTGCTATCATGTCCCCCCTCGTCCTTCTCTTCATTAAACTAGACATACCCAATTCCAGCAACCATTCCTTTATTAATTGTCATCAATCGACCACGCTACCTGTATTGATATTTCTCCTGTTCCACATCCTCCCTAAAGGATTTGGATCCCTTAACAAGGGGTCCCCAACCTGTGGGCTGTGGCCCGGTAGTGGGCCCTGGCCACCGGGGCGCGGGACAGGCTGGCCAGTGCAGGCACATGTCCGTGCACATGCCCCCACTTGCGGTAGTGCTGTGCCTGTGACGCGTGAAAACGGGCCACCGCTGTGCGGTGCAAAAATGCGATGCTGCCGCAGCCTGGAGCGCAAAAATGGGATGCTGCCACACCACGGCGTGCGAAAACAGGATGCTGCTGTGGGGCGCAAAAACGGGCCACCATTACACCTTGGGGGAAAATGGGATGACGACGCTGCGCTGTGGGCGCAAAATTGGACGGTGCTATGCCGCGCAAGAATGGGGCAGGGCTAGCGAGTATCACGCAAGCGCTCGCCCTGCCCCCGTTTGCGTCACGTGCGTGCTCACGGCCCCGTGCGCGTGGGCACGCGCGCACACATGTCAAATGTTTTCCCCTCCCTTTCCCTCCAGTCCGCCAACCGAGAAACCTTGGTGAGCTCTGCCTTAACAAATAAGCCGCTGACTTCCTTTATTGCCTGCATTTCTCCAGAGCGAAGACGTTTGGCTGGAGGCTGCCCGCTTGCAGCCTGGAGACACCGCCAAGGCCGTGGTGGCCCAGGCGGTCCGTCACCTTCCCCAGTCGGTCCGGATTTATATCAGAGCCGCCGAGTTGGAGACGGATATCCGAGCCAAGAAGAGAGTCCTTCGGAAAGGTGAGACGGGTCCAGAGAGGGAAACCTCCGTGGGTTTGAAATGGAGAGATGGCCATCTGGCAGAGTAAGTGCTTTAAACTGCATCCAGTTTTGGTCACCACAATGTAAAAAAGATGTTGAGACTCTAGAAAGAGTACAGAGAAGAGCAACCAAGATGATTAGGGGACTGGAGGCTAAAACATATAAGGAACGGTTGCTGGAATTGGGTATGTCTAGTTTAATGAAGACAAGGACGAGGGGAGACAGGATAGCAGTCTTCCAAAATCTCAGGGACTGCCCCAAAGAAGAGGGAGTCAAGCTAGTCTCCGAAGCACCCAAAGGCAGGACAGGAGGCAAATCAAGGAGAGGAGCAACCTAGAACTAAAGAGAAACTTCCTGACAGTGAGAACAATTAACCAGTGGAACAACCTGCCTCCAGAAGCGGTGAATGCTCCAACACTGGAAGTTTTTAAGAAGAGACTGGACAGTCATTTGTCCGAAATGGTGTAGGGTTTCCTGCCTGAGCAGGGGGTTGGCCTAGATGACCTTCAAGGTCCCTTCCAACTTTACTACTATTGCTAAGCATCTCAAAGCTGGTGGATTGTGCCCCGGTTTTGCCCTTTCTCGGACAACAATCTCTGCTCATAGTCACTCGTGCTTTAGTCCAAGGCTTTTCAACCAGTGGTACGGGTACCACCTGTGGTACATTGGCACCTGGCAGGTGGTACGCGACCATCCTAGAAAAGTGATAGCAGGGGAGGGGAATGAGCTGAACCGCACAAGCCTGAGCGAGAGACGGCTGGAGCTGCAGGGCTGTCAGGGCTCAGCGGAAGCGCCAGGATCAGCGCTTCTTCGGGGCTGTCAGGGCTCAGTGGAAGTACCAGGATCAGCGTCAGGCCCCAGCTGGAGCTCGGCGCTGATCCTGGTGCTTCTGCTGAGCCCTGAAGAAGCACCGATCAGCTGGAATGTTGCAGCATCTCCAGGGTCTTGTGATTTACATTCAGATGCTTGGCAACTGTTTCATATTTATGACGGTCACAGTGACCCAGGGTCATGTGTAGTGACCAAAACCTGCTGCAACCACCCAGCAGACGGAGGGGAATAAAAACCAAACACCCCTCCACCCCACCCCCACAGCCAATCCTCAACAGAAATGCTCACAACAATGAAAACCTCAGACAGGAGGAAGAGCGCCGCCGGGTGGGCAGGCAGGTGTCTTGCTCGGCTGTGGCTTGGGCACTTTTTTCAGTGCCATTGTAATTTCGAACAGTCACTAAGTGAACTGTTGTAAGTCGTGGACTACCTGTACTTCATCATTTTTTTCCTTTTTTGGGGGGGGGTGTCATCAAGTTTTAGGCAACTGGTGGTACTCGGATATTGCCATGGTACAAAGTGGGACAATGGGTGAAAAGGTTGAAAAGCACTGCTTTTAGTCAACTCTCGTCTTGACTGTTCCAATGCACTTTAGAAGGAGCTGCCCTTGAAAAGCAGCCGGAAGCAATGTGTGGTTTTTGTGCAGGCCCCGGTGTGCGCATGGGTCACCTCTCCTGTGGGGAGCTACACAGGTTGCCGATTTTCTTCCGGTGCAATTCCAGGTGCTGTTTGTCACCTTGAAAGCCCTTCATGGCTTGAGACCAAGTTATCTGAGGGACCGTCTCAGAGGGACCAATTCACCAGTGGGGAAACGAATGTTGCGAGTCCCATCCCCTAAGGGGATACATCTAGGCAGGACCCAGAAGAAGGGCCTTCTCTGTGGTGGCTCCCTCCCTCTGGAACAGTGGTTCTCAACCTGTGGGTCGGGACCCCATTTGGGATCGAACGACCATTTCACGGGGGTTGCCAAACAACGCAGTTCGCCATTTTTTCCCCCTTTTCCTTAGCTGTGCTACTCCCTTTTATTCTATTGGCTTTTGAAAGCCAATAGAATAGACTCTCTTGAATAGAGTCTAATTCTATTGGCATTCAAAAGCCAATAGGAATTGTCCAGGCTGTCTCTGCCCTGCTGAGCCCGCCAAAAGTCCCATTCTGCAAACAGTATTGCACCAGTTGAGTAGTCCTTGACTTACGACCGGTTGAGTAGTCCTCGACTTACGACCGGTTGGGGTCACGGCATTAAAAAGGTTGAGAACCACTGCTCTGGAGCGTCATCCCTCCGGAAATTAGACCGGCCCCGCAGATTCAAAAAGAAAAGATCAATATGCCCTCATACACATCCACTTACTCTAGAGTAGCTCTGCAGGCTGATGGACTGCATATGGCCCATGCTTACGAGTTGTTATGATCTCTCTTTTAAATTAAAATTCCAATTCAATCATAGGCACAAACCCATAATTCTAGCAAGACATTAATATGAGCAGATTGAACAATGCACTGAGCTGGCATTTCCTTTGCATGGCATTGATTGCGTAGGAAGCTGTATGTGACTGAAAAAGGAAAAAAGAATGCCTGGCATATGAGCCTGATTCTTAATGGGTGAAAACTGAACAAGAACATACTGTCCGAGCCTGTCGTTTTGCATTTCTTTGTCTCTTGAAGAATCTCCTACCCCAGCTATAAATGTGATGGAAGGTGGTTTCCATCTAACTAATCAGAACATTATCACAATAAATTTTCGAAAGTTGTCCTTGCAGCCTGAGGATAACACAATCATTGTTGTTTGTCGGCCATTACAGGCATAATTGAAGTCCAGCTTAGTATTTTAAGAGCAGAGTAGAAAGCTAGTACAGTTTTGCATATAGAATAGAATAGAATAGAATAGAATAGAATAGGAATAGAATAGACTAGAATAAGAATAGACTAGACTAGAATAGAATAGAATAGAATAGAATAGAATAGGGACCTTGGAAGTCTTCTAGTCCAGCTCCCTGCTCAAGCAGGAGAACCCATACTATTTCAGATAAGTGACTGTCCAGCCTCTTAAAAATCTCCAGTGTTGGCGCACCCACAACTTCTGGTGGCAAGCTGTTCCATTGGTTGATTGTTATCACGGTTAGGAGGTTTCTCCTTAATTCCAGGTTGATTCTCTCCTTGGTGAGTTTCCAACCATTGTTTCTTGTCCTGCCTTCAGATGCTTTGGAGAATAGTTTGACCCCCCTCTTCTTCGTGGCAGCCCCTCAAATACTGGAATACTGCTATCATGTCTCCCCTATATCTATCTGTCTGATTGTCTGTCTGTCTGTCTATCTATCTATCTATCTATCTATCTATCTATCTATCTATCTATCTATCTATCTATCTATCTATCTATCTATCTATCAATCATCTACCTACCTACCTACCATGGTGGCCCAGTGGTTAGAATGCAGCATTGCAGGCAAACTCTGCCCACAGCCAGGAGTTCAATCCTGACCGGCTCACGGTTGACTCAGCCTTCCATCCTTCCGAGGTCGGTAAAATGAGGACCCAGATTGTTGAGGGCAACAGGCTGACTCTGTAAATGGACTTAGAGAGGGCTGTAAAGCATTGTGAAGCGGTATATAAGTCTATTGCTATTAAGGATTTTACGGGCTAAGAGGGCAGGGCCAGACCTTGCCTTGAGTGGTATGATAATTCCAGAGGGACCTGCCAACTAAAATTCCTTGGCCAACGGGATCCGCATAATGCCCCTACTGCTGGCGCACCTGGGGCAAGCTGACCCCTTTGAGGTGAGATGGTTCCTCAAGTAACTTAGACCCTCTGTTTGCTTGCCCGTCCTTTTCGATTTAGAGCGATAAAAGCAGAAAGTTGGCGATTATTCGTAAGTGTGATTGTCCACCTGGCAGCTCAGGACAACGGCAGCCATGGGAAATTGGGGACTCTGCTTCAATGTGACAGGCTAGCCCAGGGATAGGCAACCTTGGCTCTTTTATGACTTGGGGACTTCAACTCCCAGAATTCCTGAGCCAGCCACGCTGAGGGGAAAGGGAGAGGTTTCCAAGCTGAGCCAGGGTGGCTCAGGAATTCTGGGAGTTGAAGTCCACGAGTCATGAGGGGGCCATAATTTCCCCATGCTGGCTCATAAAAGGGCCAAGTTTGAAGAGCCCTATTCTATCTAGTGCAGGGGTAGGCAACCTTGGGTCTTTCATGACTTGTGGACTTCAACTCCCAGAATTCCTGAACCAGCCAGGCTGAGGGAAAAGGGAGAGGTTTCCAAGCTGAGCCATGCTGGCTGTGGAATTCTGGGAGTTGAAGTCCACCAGTCATAAAAGAGCCAAGGTTTCCTACCCCTGGTATAGGATGCCACTGAAGGACCCAGTGTTGGGTTTAGACCAGGGGTAGGCAACCTTAGTTCTTTTATGACTCGTGGACTTCAACTCCCAGAATTCCTGAGCCAGCATGGCTCAGCTCGGAAACCTCTCCCTTTCCCCTCAGCATGGTTGGTTCGGGAATTCTGGGAGTTGAAGTCCACGAGTCATAAAAGAGCTAAGGTTGCCTACCCCTGCACTAGATTAGGGCTCTTCAAACGTGGCCCTTTTATGACTCATGGACTTCAACTCCCAGAATTCCTGAGCCAGCATGAGGGAACTATGGCCCCCTCATGACTCGTGGACTTCAATTCCCAGAATTCCTGAGCCAGCATGGGGGAACTATGGCCCCCTCATGACTCGTGGACTTCAACTCCCAGAATTCCTGAGCCAACATGGCTCAGTTCGGAAACCTCTCCCTTTCCCCTCAGCATGGTTGGTTCGGGAATTCTGGGAGTTGAAGTCCACGAGTCATAAAAGAGCTAAGGTTGCCTACCCCTGCACTAGATTAGGGCTCTTCAAACGTGGCCCTTTTATGACTCATGGACTTCAACTCCCAGAATTCCTGAGCCAGCATGAGGGAACTATGGCCCCCTCATGACTCGTGGACTTCAATTCCCAGAATTCCTGAGCCAGCATGGCTCAGCTTGGAAACCTCTCCCTTTCCCCTCAGCGTGGCTAGCTCAGGAATTCTGGGAGTTGAAGTCCACGAGTCATAAAAGAGCCAAGGTTGCCTAGCCCTGGGCTAGCCGAAATGAGATCTGGCCCGCGGGCCTTGAGTTTGACACGTCTGTTCTTAACATGCATGCTTCAAAGGCTTCTCTTTCTATTAAATTTGCAAATTGGATTACACCTGGTAGCTTGGATGTTGTTCGGTCTTGGATAAAGAAAAGCATTTCTGGGTTGTTCCCCCCCCCCCCCGCATTTCTCTTTCTTAGCGCTGGAGCATGTTCCAAATTCAGTCCGCTTATGGAAGGCAGCGGTTGAATTAGAAGAACCCGAGGATGCCAGGATAATGCTGAGCCGGGCGGTGGAATGCTGTCCCACCAGCGTGGAAGTAAGTTGGCAGATTGGTTTTGTCCACGGGGTGGGTGGGTGTGTGTGTCTGTGGGTGTGTGGGTCTGTGTGTGAGCCTCTTCTTCGAAGCACCAGAAGGCAGGACAAGAAGAAACAGGTAGAATATCATTAAAGAGAATTCGAACCTAGAACTGAGGAGAAATTTCCTGACAGAACAATTAACCAGTGGAACGACTTGTCTCCAGAAGTGGTGGGTGCTCCATCACTGGAGGTCTTCACGGAAGAGGACTGGGCAGCCATTTGTCTGGGATGGTCGAGGGCAGAGGTCACCAACCTTTCTTGAGTGGTGGACCGGAAGAAAAGGGAGGGGGAAGCATTTTATGCGTGCACGCATGCGTGTGCGTGCACGGGGCTGCAAGCATGCGCGTGACGCAAATGGGGCGGGGCTAGCACTTACGTGATACTTGCTAGCCCTGCCCTGTTCTTATGCACATTGCCCTGTTTCTGCACCCTGAGGCACGGCGTCGGCCTATTTTTGTGCCCTGCAGCGCGTTGGCATCCCATTTTCGTGCCCCGAGGTGCAGCATCGGCACGTTTTCACACCTTGAGGTGCGGTGGCATCCCATTTTTGCGCCCCGTGGCGCGGCAGCAGCCCATTTTTGCACCATGCAGCAGGGTGTCCTGTTTTTGTGTCCCGTAGCCACAGCAATAGCATGTGCACGCACACATGCGCGCACTGGCCAGCCTGTCCCATGGCCCAGTATTCTATTCTGTTCTTGTTACTGTTCCTGTTCCATTCCGTTCCATTCTATTTATTGCATTCCTTTCAATTCCATTCTACTATTCTATTCTATTCTATTCTATTCTATTCTATTCTAATCTATTCTAATCTATTCTATTCTATTCTATTCTATTCTATTCTATTCTATTCTGCAATCTGTTTATTCTATTCCTATTCTATCATTATTCTATTCCTATTCTATCATTATTCTATTCTATTCTGCAATCTGTTTATTCTATTCTATTCTATCTTTTCTATTCTAATCTATTCTAATCTAATTCTATTCTATTCTATTCTATTCTATTCTATTCTATTCTGCAATCTGTTTATTCTATTCCTATTCTATCATTATTCTATTCTATTCTATCATTCTATTCTATTCTGCAATCTGTTTATTCTATTCTATTCTATCTTTTCTATTCTATTCTATTCTATTCTATCATTTTTCTATTGTATTCTATTCTATCATTATTCTATTCTATTCTATTCTATTTTCTATTCTATTCTATTCTATTCCACCCCACCCCACCCCACCCTACTTGTGCTGCCATGAGATCCTTGAGTGTACACTGATAGCACACAAGGGCATTTTGATCACTTGACCCCAGGTTTGTTGAAAGAGTCATAAGTGTGAAAAACAGTCATAAGTCATTTTTTCTCTGCTGTTGTAACTTTGGAAGGTCACTAAATGAGTGGTTGTAAGTCAAATCAGCAAAAGTCTCTGTCTGAAGAGGCAGCTGGGCAGCCTTCCTGCCAACTCGGTTCCTTTCTTCCAGCTGTGGCTTGCCCTGGCGAGACTCGAAACCTACGAGAACGCCCGTAAGGTCTTAAACAAAGCCCGCGAGAACATTCCAACGGACCGGCACATCTGGATTACAGCTGCCAAGCTTGAGGAGGCCAACGGGAACACGCAGATGGTGGAGAAGATCATCGACCGAGCCATCACCTCTTTGAGGGCCAATGGAGTGGAAATCAACCGGGAACAGTGGATCCAGGTACTCAACTGCGCATGTCTCTTTGAAAGCCTGACTTTTCCTGAATCTGTCGTCTTCCTGGCCTTTTGAAATGAGGCCTCCCAAATGACTCAAGGCGCCAAGTCAGGGAAAAGCGGCTTTAGACCATTCTGTTTATTATTTATTTCTTTTGATCTCACCTTTGTTGTGTTTACACATAATTCAAGGCAGCGAACATATCGCATCCTCCTCCCGCCTCCTATTTTTTCCTCCCACAACAACGCTGTGGGGTGGGGTAGGCTGAGAGAGAGAGAGAGGGACTGGTCCAAAGTCACCCAGCCGGCTTACATGCCTAAAGTGAGACCAGAACTCAGTGTCTCCTGATGATTGGCCCAAAGTCACCCAGCTGCCTTTTGTACTTCAGGTGGGATATTTTATTTGTTCAGGGCAGGTGGTACTATATGATAAAAATAGAATAGGAATAGGAACAGGAATAGGGATAGGAAAAGGAATGGGAACAGGAATAGGAAAAGGAAAGGGAACGGGAATAGGAACAGGAATGGGAACAGGAATAGGAATAGAAATAGGAATAGGAACAGGAATAGGAAAAGGAAAGGGAATGGGAACAGGAATAGAAATAGGAAAAGGAAAGGGAATGGGAATAGGAAAAGGAAAGGGAATGGGAATAGGAATGGGAACAGAAATAGGAATGGGAAAGGGAATGGGAACAGGAATAGGAAAAGGAATGGGAACAGGAATAGAAATAGGAAAAGGAATGGGAACAGAAATAGGAAAAGGAATGGGAACAGGAATAGAAATAGGAACAGGAAAAGGAATGGGAACAGGAATAGGAATGGAATGGAATAAACATTGTAGAATAGAATCGAAATACAGAATAGAGTAGAATTGAAATATAGAGTAGAATAGAATAGAATATAATAGAATAGAATAAACAGAATAGAATAGAATAGAATAAACAGAATAGAATAGAATAGAATAGAGTAAGGGAGTGGAGTGAAGTGGAAGGAAGAGAAGAGAATATAGAACAGAATAGAATAATAACTTCATTGTCACTTTAAATGTATAGTAATCAGCATACATTAAAATGAGATTTCGTTGCATATAGCTCTCAAAGGGCAACCACCTCCAATACACACTGCATAAACATGACAAAATAATAATAATTATGCATATACTCACATGCACACGCATATATGACCCAGAGGAAAAACATAGTTTAGTTTGGGTGTATATACATATACATCTGGAATAGAATGAATACATGTGGAAAATCTATTGGAAAATGTCTCAGTACATTTCATAACAATTTCTGTGGAAGCTCGGGACATGAGAAATATATGAGAATATTTGTAGCTCAAGATTGAAATAAGGGGTCCTCTCTGAGCTTGATTGTTTTCTTGCAGATGTTTCATTACCCATACTATGGCTTTACTTAGTTTGGGTACTCAAAAGCCTGCAAGAAATCAACCATGTTCAGAAAGCACCAAAGATACCTCAAATATATGAATGTTTCATATGTTATGGATTGAAACTGCTGGTCTTCTGGAATCTACCAAAAATAGATGGGAGAGTTTAAGAAGGATAGTTGCAAAACACGCAATAGAAGAGAATATTTTTTTCTCCTTCTTTCAGTTCTAGTTAAATATTTAATCACTGCCACCCCGTCAACTAATGAAGCACGTGTATCTGTCACTGCTCATCACTCTAAAGCAGTGGTTCTCAGCCTGTGGGTCGGGACCCCATTTGGGGTCGAACGACCATTTCACGGGGGTCGCCAAACAACGCAGTCCGCCATTTTTTCCCCCTTTTCCTTAGCTGTGCTACTCCCTCTTATTCTATTGGCTTTTGAAAGCCAATAGAATAGACTCTCTTGAATAGAGTCTAATTCTATTGGCTTTCAAAAGCCAATAGGAATATTCCAGGCTGTCTCTGCCCTGCTGAGCCCGCCAAAAGTCCCATTCTGCAAACGGTGCTGCACCAGTTGAGCAGTCCTCGACTTACGACCGGTTGAGTAGTCCTCAACTTATGACCGATTGGGGGTCGTGGCATTAAAAAGGTTGAGAACCACTGCTCTAAAGTGAATTTTTCAAGAGAAAAGAATTATTATTGTTACTGGTTTTTTTTTTCTCCATTGGAAATGAAAAATGCTTAGCCTGAACATGCATTCTTCTAAGACAGGAGTCTTTAACCTAGGCGACTTTAAGACCAGTGGATTTCAACTCCCAGAATTCCATGCTGGCTGGGGAATTCTGGGAGTTGAAGTCCACAAATCTTAAAGTGGCACAAGGGTGGAAAGCCCTGTTCTCAGATATTGCGACTTCTCACCTCTGCTTGGGTGAAAAGGCAGTGGCAAGGGGGAAAGAACAGCCAGTTTAGTTATGGGCATTGCCAGGCTAGGACAAACTGATGCTCTCAGGGATGTGTGTGTGTTGGGATGGAATTGCCCCTTTTCTTGCCCTGGCTGAGGGACGTCAAAATAATTTTTTCCCCCCAGGATGCTGAAGAATGCGACAAAGCTGGAAGCGTGGCCACGTGCCAAGCTATCATGAGAGCAGTCATTGGAATTGGGATTGAAGAGGAAGACCGCAAACACACCTGGATGGAAGATGCTGATAGTGTAAGTGCAAGACCTCAGGTGTGAAGCTGAGGACAGGCCCAGGTGGCAGAGTTAGAGGTGAAACACTATAGCCCAGGGGTCTTCAAAGTGGGTCCTTTTATGACTTGTGGACTTCAAATTTTCTAGTCATTTTCTGATGTAAGCCACCCCCCTTCCTCTGAATTGTGATTTAAATTGGATATCTTTAGTGGGTGTGTACAGTTAACGACCCCAATTGGAACCCAAAACACCCATTGCTCACCAAGGGAGTTGTTAAATGAGTTTTCTCCCATTTTACGTCCTTTTAGGGGGGGAGGGGGGGTTTGTTGTAACTTTAAACCATCGGTAAGTGACGGTCATAATTCAAGGAATGCCTGTAGGCCTGCCCAAAAAATGTTCTTGATTGAATATGCAGATCAGATTATGATTGGTCACTAAAAACGGCTTGTTTGACCCGTGTTCCTTTATTTTTTTCCCCATAGTGCGTGGCCCACAATGCCTTGGAGTGCGCCAGGGCAATTTACGCTTACGCCCTGCAAGTTTTTCCCAGCAAGAAGAGTGTTTGGCTACGAGCAGCCTATTTTGAAAAGAATCACGGAACGAGGTACTCCCCCCCCCCCGTGTGCTGCATCACAAAAATTCTCCTGGAAGCTGGTTGGGGCGATTATTCCACTCCACTCCATTCCATTCCATTCCACTCCATTCCATTCTATTCCATTCCATTCCACTCCACTCCACTCCATATTTTCTGTTCTGTTCTATTACGACCGTTGCCACAGTTGTTAAGTGAATCACTGCAATTCTTAAGTTAGTGATGCGGTGGTTAAGGGCATCTGGCTTCCCCATGGAATTTGCTTGTCAAAGGGTCACAAAAGGGAATCACGTGACTCTGGGACACTGCAACCGCCATAAATATGAGTCAGTTGCCAAGCGCCTGAATTTTCATCACAGGATCGTGGCTGCAACAGTCGTAAGGGTGAAATGCTGTCATAAGCCAGTTTTTTTCTGTGCTGTTGTAACTTGGAACGGTGACTACCGACCCAGCTGGAAAATAAGCCCTAGCACAGGGGTAGGCAACCTTGGCTCTTTTATGATTCGTGGACTTCAACTCCCAGAATTCCTGAGCCAGCCATGCTGAGGGGAAAGGGAGAGTTTTCCAACCTGAGCCATGTTGGCTCGGGAATTCTGGGAGTTAAAGTCCACAAGTCATAAAAGAGCCAGGTTTGAAGACCCCTGCCCTATACCAGGGGTAGGCAACCTTGGCTCTTTTATGGCTTGTGGACTTCAACTCCCAGGATCCCCGAGCCAGCCTGGCTCGGCTTGGAAACCTCTCCCTTTCCCCTCAGCCTGGCTGGCTCAGGAATTCTGGGAGTTGAAGTCCACGAGTCATAAAAGAGCCAAGGTTGCCTACCCCTGCCCTAGCATGATTTTTCAAGACGCTTGTAATACAAGCCCCCATTAAGATTGTCAGACAGACGGATGCATTTAGCACCGTGTTTTCCCCCCAAATAAGGCTTAACCGGAAAATGTCTCTTTTGGAGCAAAAATTAATATATGACCCGGTCTTATTTTGGGGGAAACAGGTACAGTGGGGCAAAAAGTATTTAGTCAGCCCCCAATTGTGCAAGTTCTCCCACTTAAGATGAGAGAGGCCTGTAATTGTCATCATAGGTAGACCTCAACTATGAGAGACAAAATGAGAAAAGAAATCCAGACAATCACAAAATTTTGTCATTTTGTCTCTCATAGTTGAGGTCTACCTATGATGACAATTACAGGCCTCTCTCATCTTTTTAAGTGGGAGAACTTGGTGGCTGACTAAATACTTTTTTGCCCCACTGTAAATGAACTGTTGTAAGTCAAGGACTACCTGTGTTGCATCTTTAAATTTAAAATCACAAGCGAGATGCCCGGACGATGGCCTGCTAATTTCTTTGGGCTGCTGTCTACTTTCAGGGAATCTTTGGAGGCTCTTTTGCAAAGGGCGGTGGCTCACTGCCCCAAGGCTGAAGTCTTGTGGCTCATGGGGGCAAAATCCAAATGGCTGGCCGGCGATGTCCCTGCAGCCAGGAGTATCCTGGCCTTGGCTTTCCAGGTGAGTGCACGGCGTTCATCGGGTCCTCCCCTTGGGCAGGGATCCCTTTGGAACAGAGGGCTAACAGCAGTATTTCTAAATCTTGGCAATTTGAAGATGTGTGAGCTTCAACTCCTAGAATTCCCTAGCCTGAACAACAAAGATGATTAGAGGACTGGAGGCTAAAACATATAAGAAACGGCTCAATAGTAGTAACTGTGAGAGGGATCTTGGAGTCCTAGTGGACAATCATCTAAATATGAGCCAGCCATACTGCAGCTGCCAAAAAGGCCAACATAGTGCTAGGGTGCATTAACAGAGGGATAGAATCAAGATCACCTGAAGTGTTAATACCACTTTACAATGCCTTGGTTAAGGCCACACCTGGAATCCTGCATCCAGTTTTGGTCACCGTGCTGTAAAAAAGATGTTGAGACTCTAGAAAGAGTACAGAGAAGAGCAACAAAGACGATTAGGGGACTGGAGGCTAAAACATATAAGGAACGGTTGCTGGAATTGGGTATGTCTAGTAGTTTAATGAAGAGAAGGACGAGGGGGGACAGGATAGCAGCCTTCCAATATCTCCGGGGCTGCCCCAAAGAAGAGGGAGTCAAGCTCTTCTCCAAAGCGCCTGAAGGGAGGACAAGAAGCAACGGGTGGAAACTCACCAAGGAGAGAAGCAACCTAGAATTAAGGAGAAACTTGCTGACAGTGAGAACAATTAACCAGTGGAACAACCTGCCTCCAGAAGCGGTGAATGCTCCAACACTGGAAGGTTTTTAAGAAGAGACTGGACAGCCATTTGTCCGAAATGGCATAGGGTTTCCTGCCTGAGCAGGGGGCTGGATTAGATGACCTCCAAGGTCCCTTCCAACTTTATTATTATTATTATTATTATTATTATTATTATTATTATTATTATTATTATTATTATTATTAAGTTGCCCATGTTGAGAAACCCTGTCTTAAAGCATTGAGCCCATTTCAGAAAGGAAGCTGTAGGGAATGGGGAATTCTGGGAGTTGAAGTCCACCCAACTTCAAGTTGCCAAGTTTGAGAAACACTGGATTACACAGTATTTTAGATTTTGTTTAGAAGCATGACTGGCCATCTGCTCAAAACGTTTTCAGGTTGTTGTTTTTTTTTTAAAAAAAAATGAGATAAAAATATGATGTAGATCAGGCATGTCTGTGGGCTGCATACAGTTCTGATTAACTAGTAATTTGGCCCCATAAGATAACAACAACAACAGGGCTGCCTAGATATATTCAATTCAATTTATTACAGCCAAAGGCCACACATAAACCAAGCATCCAAATAAAACAAAACTAAACAGAACTATCCTAAGAGAACATAGCAATACATCACAATCAATGATGCAATCAATGGGCGACCAAGGTCTGCCTAGTTTTACAGACAGTATATCAAAAACAAGCTAGCTTCGGAAAAACTGAATCATACTGATTTGACAATAAACTGCCTAGATCAGTGTTATCAACCTGTGGGTCGGGACCCCATTTGGGGTCGAATGACCATTTCACTGGGGTCGCCAAACAACGCAGTCCGCCATTTTTTCCCCCCTTTTCATTAGCTGGGCTCCTCCCTTTTATTCTATTGGCTTTTGAAAGCCAATAGAATAGACTCTCTTGAATAGAGTCTAATTCTATTGGCTTTCAAAAGCCAATAGGAATTGTCCAGGCTGTCTCTGTCCTGCTGAGTCCGCCAAAAGTCCCATTCTGCAAACGGTGCTGCACCAGTTGAGTAGTCCTCGACTTACGATCGGTTGGGGGGTCACGGCATTAAAAAGGTTGAGAACCACTGGCCTAGATATATGGAAATCCTGTACTTATTAGACCTGAATAGTTTGACTTTGCAAAGCACCACTCTACTCGAACTGCCCATGTACTCAGACCTCACTTTAACAGCTCTTAGGTCCTTGGTTAGGACTTGAACTGTTCAGTTTTTACCAGCCCCAGACCGTGAATCGAATTGAAGATGAAATAATAACAACAACAATGAATAAAAGAAGTTGGTTATTTATACACATTTGTAGATTAGTTCAGCCCTCCCGCTCTCTAAAGTGGTGTCTTAACCAGCAGACCAAACTGTCTCTCATGATACTTAGCTAGCACAAAGTGCCACTCATAACAGAATAAAACAGGGGGGGTCTTCCAACTTGGGAGTGCCTGGCTGAGGAATTCTGGGAGCTGAAGTCCACAAGTCATAAAAGGGCCAAGTTGGAAGACCCCTGGAATAGAAGAAGTGGAGGATTCAGCCCGATACATTCGCCCTGGTGCAACGAGACTTTCTGATGCTTCTTTCCTGTCTCTCTTGATGACTTGATATTTTCAGGCCAATCCCAACAGCGAAGAGATTTGGCTGGCTGCCGTGAAGTTGGAATCCGAAAATAACGAATACGAACGAGCGAGGCGCTTGTTGGCCAAGGCCCGTAGCAGCGCCCCCACGGCGAGGGTAAGTCCACTCTATCTGGAGAATGTAAATCTGTTGAAAGAACTTCTGTCGCTTTCCGTTAACGCATCAAGCTGTGTTTTCTGCTCATCTGCTCGGTTCAGTGTATCCCAATTTTGGCCATTTCTAGCAGTAGAGACTTCATCTCCCTGAATTCCTATCAGTGGCTGTGCTGTCAGTTCTAAGGCAGGACTAGAACTCACTGTCTCCTGGTGATTGGCCCAAAGTCACCCAGCTGGCTTTCAGACCTAAGGCGGGACTAGAACTCATGTCTCTTGGGGATCGGCCCAAAGTCACCCAACTGGCTTTCATGCCTAAGGCAAGACTAGAACTCAAAGTCTCCTGGTGATTGGCCCAAAGTGACCCAGCCGGCTTTCATGCCTAAGGCGGGACTAGAACTCATAGTCACCTAGTGATTGGCCTAAAGTTTCCCATCCAGCTTTCATACCTAAGGCAAGACTAGAACCCACAGTTTCTAGTCTGATGCCTTAACTACTATACCAAATTAACTTGCAGGCTATAATTATTACAATTAATTTATTATTTAACAGGTTGGCAGACCAATTTTTCTCGTTTTATTTTTCATAGCATAGCATGGCATGGCATGGAATAGGAATAGCAATAGAGTGGAGTGGAGTGGAGTGGAGTAGAATAGAATATAGAATAGAATATAGAATAGAACAGAATATAGAATAGAAAAGAATAGAATATAGAATATAGAATACAGAATAGGAGTGGAGTGGAATAGAATAGAATAGAATAGAATAGAATAGAATAGAATAGAATAGAATAGAATATAGAATATAGAATATAGAAAAAAATAGAATATAGAAAAAAATAGAATATAGAATAGAATAGAATATAGAATATAGAATAGAATAATAGAATAGAATAGAATATAGAATAGAAAAGAATAGAATATAGAATAGAATAGAATAAAATATAGAATAGAATAGAATATAGAATAGAATATAGAATAGAGCAGAATATAGAATAGAAAAGAATAGAATATAGAATACAAAATAGGAGTGGAGTGGAATGGAATAGAATATAGAATATAGAATATAGAAAAGAATAGAATATAGAATAGAATAGAATAGAATATAGAATAGAATAATAGAATAGAATATAGAATAGAAAAGAATAGAATAGAATATAGAATAGAATAGAATATAGAATAGAAGAATAGAATAGAATAGGAGTAGAGTAGAATAGAATAGAATAGAATAATAACTTTATTGTCACTTTACATGTACACTAATTAACATACATTAAAATGAAATTTCGTTGCATTCAGCTCTCAAAGGGTCACCCCCTCCGATCTACACTACATAAAGATGACAAAAATAAATAAATATAGAACATTGCCAAATAGGTAAAATCCGCATCTGTCGTTTACAATATTCCCATTTTTTTTCTAAGTCCCTCCTCGGGGGGGGGGGGGGGGAAGGAGCTTAGGAACAACTTGAAACAAGCTGCTGTGCTATTACAGTCAGGGTAGTTGAGTAGACCCTGTGCAGCACTTAACGTGCATCTGGCAATTGTGGCCGTCCTCAAAACCTCTAGTCAGTGTGTGTGTGTGTGTGTGTGTGTGTGTGTGTGTAAAAATTTTGGAAGGTGGGGGGATTCCTCTGGATTAGGGTCGAAGGCGAAGGCTCCTTGCTTCTTCCCAGGTCTTCATGAAATCTGTCAAACTCGAGTGGGTGCTTGGGAACATTGCCGCCGCCCAGGAGCTCTGTGAGGAAGCCCTGAAGCATTATGAAGACTTCCCCAAGCTCTGGATGATGAAAGGGCAGATAGAAGAGCAGGAGGAGCTGATGGAGAACGCCCGGGATGCCTACAATCAAGGGGTAAGCCTCTCTCGCTCGCGGAGAAGATCCTGGCCTGTCTCAGAATGTCCTTATTATCCCTGTGCATGGGGAGTCCTTAAGCCAGACATGTCAAACACAAGGCCCGGGGGCCAGATGCGGCCCGCAAAGGGGTTTTATGTGGCCCGTGAAGCCATCCTGGAAACAGGGAGGGAATGGCCCCCACTGCCTTGGCCCTGGCCCAGTCCAGCTGGGAGCCAATGTACAATTTTGTGGTGGCCATCTATGCTGAAACGCATTCAGTCTTAGCTCCACAAGGCCATCCGGAACCAGCCCCTGCCGCGTTGGCCCCGCCCCCTGGGTGCATGCTGGGGAGGGGTCACCCTTTGTGAGGAATGAAGAAATGGACCATGCCTTGGCGCTCGCCCTGCTCCCATCCCCTTTTGCCAGAGACCCTCAGATCTGTCCCACTCCTGCCCAGGCCCCCACAGGCACCCTTGACGCGAATGATGTAGAACTGGCCATGCCCACCCAGTAGGCCACACCCACTCCATCCATGCCCACCCAGTAGGCCGCACCCCCCCTGAGGGCAACCGCAATGCTGATGCGGCCCTCAATGAAATTGAGTTTGACACCCCTGCCTTAAGCGAATATAGCGGTCATAAAGCGAACACGGTGGTCATTGAAAGAACACCAGAGTCATTCGGTGTCTACAATGGGTGGGTTTTGTTTGTTTTTTTGCCACATAGTGAAAATAATAGACTGCTTCCCTGAAAGTAAGGCCTACTCTGAAAATAAGCCCTAGCTTGATTTGGGGGGGGTTAATAGAAGCCCTACCCCCAAAATAAGCCCTAGTTTTGCGGTGAGGCACACACTTAAAAATCAAGCTAGGGTGGGGGTGGGGAGGTGGAGCCAATCCACGCACCCACACCCACTTTTTTCTTGCAGCCAGGCCTCTCCTTGCCGGTCCACTTCTTCTGTGGCATCTCCTTCAGCCAGGCCTGCATTTCTTAGGCCTGCATTTCTGGAAAGGCCACTGCAGCCAAGAACTGAGCTCCGGATTGAATCCATAGCTCGGTACTTGGCTGCAGAGGCCTTCCGGAAAGGCCTGACTGCGAAATGCAGGCCGGAGCTCCCATTCTCAGCTGCAGAATGAAGCTGCTCCTTCCGCCACAGAAGAAGTGGGCCAGCTGGGCAGGGCTGTCGGTGCAGAAGGTAAGTAAAAAAGACGCACATCCCGAATATAAGACCTGGTGCCTCTTTTGGAGGCAATAAATAAATAAGAAAAAGAAAGAAAAAAAGGAAGGAAGGAAGGAGGGAGAGAGAGGGGGGGAAAGAAGGAAGGAAGGAAGGAGAGAGAGAAAGGAAGGAAGGAAGGAGGAAGGAAAGAGAAAGAAAGAAAGAGAGAGAGAGAGAAAGAAAGAAAGAAAGAAAGACCCAGTCTTATTTTGAGGGAAACACAGGTATATTGAGGAATCACTGCAGTTATGAGTGGATCTGGCTTCCCCACTGACTTGGCTTGTCAGAAGATCGCAAAAAGGGGATCACGTGACCCCAGGACCCTGCAACCGTCATAAGTACATGCCAGTTTCCAAGCTTTTGAATTTAGATCAATGACCACGGGGATGCTGCAGCGGCCGTAAGTGTGAAAAACGGTCATAAGTCACTTTTTTCAGTACCCCCCCCCCCATAATGATCCCTAAGCGAATGCTGATAAGTCGAGGACTTAACCCGTACAACATTTTCTCTCCGTCCACTTCCCAACAGCTGAAAAAATGCCCGGGTTCAATCCCCCTTTGGCTGCTGCTGTCCAGACTGGAAGAGAAGGTTGGCCAGCTCACCCGGGCCAGAGCCATCTTGGAGAAATCTCGCCTGAAGAATCCCAAGAACCAAGATTTGTGGTAAGGAGGAAAGCCTACCGATCAGAAGCCGTGAAACACAATGACGGAGGGCTTTGAAGTCAAACTTCACGGTTGATTGATTAACCTGTTAAGGCAGTGGTTCTCAACCTTTTTAATGCCGCGACCCCAACCGGTCATAAGTCGAGGACTACTCAACCGTTTGCAGAATGGGACTTTTGGCGGGCTCAGCAGGGCAGAGACAGCCTGGACAATTCCTATTGGCTTTTGAAAGCCAATAGAATTAGACTCTATTCAAGAGAGTCTATTCTATTGGCTTTCAAAAGCCAATAGAATAAAAGAGAGTAGCACAGCTAAGGAAAAGGGAGAAAAAAATGGCGGACTGCGTTGTTTGGCGATCCCCGTGAAATGGTCGTTCGACTCCAAATGGGGTCCCGACCCACAGGTTGAGAACCACTGGGTTGAGTCCCTGCAGATTTTACCCCACTCGTCATTGCGCTGCTCACCTCCCTTTCAAGGCTGTTGAGCCAGCTCTGTCCAAAGGCATTTCCGTGGTCACGTGGCCTGCATGACGTCACGGAGTGCTGTTACCTTCCCACCAAAGTGGTACCTATTTACCTACTCGCATTTGCGTGCTTCCCAACTGCTAGGAAGGGCAGGAGCTGGAGCAAGGAGCAGGAGCTCACCCCATCGCGTGGTGCTCGAGTCACAAACCTGGGCAACCAGCTTTTCTAGCCGAGAAAGCCAGTATCTTAATGGAACAGAATAGAATAGAGCTGGAAGGAACCTTGGAGGTCTTCTAGTCCAGCCCCCTGCTCAAGCGGGAGAACCTATACCGTCTCAAGACAGTTTCTTCTTAAAAATCTCCAGTGATGGAGCGCCCACGATTTCTGGAGGCAAGGTGTTCCACTGGTTGAGTGTCCTCGCTGTCAGGAAACATATCCTTAATTCTAGGTTGCTTTTCTCCTTGATCAGTTTCCAACCATTGTTTCTCATCCTGCCCTCTGGTGCTTTGGTGAACCAGCTGGCCCCCTCTGCCTTGTGGCAGCCCCTCAAGATACTGGGACTACTATCACGTCTCCCCTATTTCTTCTTTTCTTTAGACTAGCCCAGAGGCGGGGAACCTTGGCTCTTATGTGACTCGTGGACTTCAACTCCCAGAATTCCTGAGCCAGCCCTGCTGAGGGGAAAGGGAGAGGTTTCCAAGCTGAGCCATGCTGGCTAGGAATTCTGGGAGTTGAAGTCCACGAGTCATGAAGCGGCCTAGGCCCAGGCCAGAGGTAGGTAAACTTGGCTCTTTTGTGACTCGTGGACTTCAACTCCCAGAATTCCTGAGCCAGCCCTGCTGAGGGGAAAGGGAGAGGTTTCCAAGCTGAGCCATGCTGGCTCGGGAATTCTGGGAATTGAAGTCCACGAGTCATGAGGGGGCCATAGTTCCCCCATGGTGACTCAGGAATTCTGGGAGTTGAAGTCCACGACTCAAAAAAGAGCCCAGGTTGCCTACCCCTGAACTAGCCAAACCCAGCTGCTGAGCTGCTGTGCCGCCCTGTTGATTACCTCTTAACTACTTTTGTTTTTTACATATAGTAGACAGAGGATAGGCCAAGTTGGTTGTAAATAGATATAGAAGTTTATAAATTATGGGCCTGCTTCGTAAGGGGGGGGGGGAGAAACTAACATTGCTGCAATACGTTAATCAGCCAGGGGAGATAATGTATGTATATGTGCTTTGGTCTTTCGTCCTTTTTAATGCACATTTCTTTTTAGAAAATTCTCTATTTTCTTTTCTTTTTGTAAAATGTCCTTCTTTCTTTCTTTCTTTCTTTCTTTCTTTCTTTCTTTCTTTCTTTCTTTCTTTCTTTCTTTCTTCCTTCTTCCTTCCTTCCTTCCTTCTTCCCATCTTCCTTCCTTCCTTCCATTTTTCTTCCTTCCTTCCTTCCCTCCCTCCCTCCCATCTTCCTTCCTTCCCTCCCATCTTTCTTTCTTTCTTTTTTCTTTCTTTTTTTCTTTCTTTCTTTCTTTCTTTCTTTCTTTCTTTTCTTTCTTTCTTTCTTTCTTTCTTTCTTTTTGTGTTTTAATTTTCTGAATAAAATAAAATGAAATGTTGTTTAATAAAAGGAAGGACGAAAGTTGGTGGGGAAGCCTTCCTGGTGCTCCCTTCCAGCTTTTCTAGCCAAAACCTGCTTCTCTCTCTGTTTCTGTAGGCTGGAATCGGTACGCTTGGAGTACCGAGCTGGGCTGAAGAACATCGCAAACACTTTGATGGCAAAAGCCCTGCAGGAGTGTCCCAATTCAGGTACGAGATTGGGTCTAGGATGGGGGTCTCCAACTGCAGCCGTGTGCTGCAGCTGCCAAAAAAGCCAACACAGTGCTGGGCTGCATTAACAGAGGGATAGAATCAAGATCACCTGAAGCAGGGGTGTCAAACTCAATTTCATTGAGGGCCACATCAGCATTGTGGTTGCCCTCGGGGGAGGGCGGGATGTGTGGCCTACTGGGTGGGTGTGGCCTATTGGGTGGGCGTGGACAGAGTGGGTGTGGCCTATTGGGTGGGCGTGGCCAGCTCTACATCGTTCGCATCAAGGGTGCCTGTGGGGGTCTGGGCAGGAGTGGGACAGATCTGAGAGTCTCTGGCAGAAGAGGGTGGGACTAAGGCAAGCGCCAAGGCATGGTCCACTGGAGGAGCCTCACTGCCTGCCGAAACCCCTCCACCGGAGCCCATCAAGCCGGATATGTGAAGTAGGCGAGGGCCATTTGCCGGCCACTTCCAGGTGATGGTGCATTTCTTCATTCCTCACAAAGGGTGACACCTCCCCAGCATGCACCCAAGGGGTGGGGCCGACACGGCAGGGGCTGGTTCCTCGCTGTTTCCAGACGGCCTTGTGGAGCTAAGACTGAATGTGTTTCAGCATAGATGGCCACCACAAAATTGTACATTGGCTCCTGGCCGGCCAGGGCCAGGGCCAAGGCAGTGGGGGCCGTTCCCTCACTGTTTCCAAGATGGCTTTGCAGGCCACATGAAACCCCTTCACAGGCCGCATCTGGCCCCTGGTCCTTGTGTTTGACATGTCTGACCTCAAGCGTTAATACCACTTTACAATGCCTTGGCAAGGCCACACTTGGAATACTGCATCCAGTTTTGGTCACAACAATGTAAAAAAGATGCTGAGACTCTAGAAAGAGGGCAGAGAAGAGCAACAAAGATGATCAGGGGACTGGAGGCTAAAACACATAAGAACGGTTGCTGGAATTGGGTATGTCTAGTTTAATGAAGAGAAGGACGAGGGGGGACAGGATAGCAGTGTTCCAATATCCCAGGGGCTGCCCCAAAGAAGAGGGAGTCAAGCTATTTTCCAAAGTACCTGAAGGCAGGACAAGAAGCAATGGATGGAAACTAATCCAGGAGAGAAGCAACCTAGCACTAAGGAGAAATTTCCCGACAATCAGAACAATTAATTAGTGGACGGACTTCTCTTCAGAAGTTGTGGGTGCTCCATCACTTGGAGGTTTTTAAGAAGAGACTGGACAGCCATTTGTCTGAAATGGTATAGGGTTTCCTGCCTGAGCAGGGGGTTGGACTAGAAGACCTCCAAGGTCCCTTCCAACTTTATTATTCTATTCTATTCTAACTCCCAGGCCACTACCAGGCCACGGCCTGTTTGAAAGTGGTGGCAACTTCTGGTGGCAAGTCGTTCCACTGATTCATTGTTCTCCCTGTCAGGAAATTTCTCCTCAGTTCCAGGTTGCTTCTCTCATTGGTTAATTTCCATCCGTTGCTTCTCATTTTTGGAAAATTTGCTTTGGAAAATACTTTGATCCCCTCCCCCCCTTGTAAGTAGCTTTGGAGAAGTCTTTCATAACTTTAGTTGCTAAGCAACTGGTCGTAAGTCAAGGACAATCTGCATGAATTTGAGATAGTCCTGGATCAGTTTTGTCTTCTGCCTTTTAGGAATTCTGTGGTCAGAAGCCATCTTTTTAGAGGCCAGACCTCAACGGAAGACCAAGAGCGTGGACGGCCTGAAGAAGTGTGAACACGATCCCCACGTCCTCCTGGCAGTGGCCAAGTAAGTAATAATGCCTGTTTATTTTAAGGAGGTTGAATACACCCCCCTCAAGCAGTTGTTAATTGGATATACATTACAGACTCCCCACTGCTCTAAAAAAAAAGGTCAAATGGAATATTTGCTGAGAGACTGAGAGCCTAGGCCAGGGATAGGCAACCTTGCCTCTTTTATGACTCGTGGACTTCAACTCCCAGAATTCATGAGCCAGCCATGCTGAGGGAAAATGGAGAGGTTTCCAAGCTGAGCCAGGCTGGCCTAGGAATTCTGGGAGTTGAAGTCCATGAGTCACAAAAGAGCCACGGTTGCCTACCCCTGCCCAAATGCCTGAATTTTGATCACGTGACCGTGAGGAAAAAATATTTAAATATTTAAACCAGGGGTCTTCAGCCTTGGTTCTTTTATGACTTGTGGACTTCAACTCCCAGAATTCCTGAGGCAGCCATGCTGAGGGGAAACGGAGAGGTTTCCAAGCTGAGCCATGTTGGTTCAGGAATTCTGGGAGTTGAAGTCCACGAGTCATGAGGGGGCCATAGTTTGCCCATCCTGGCTCAGGAATTCTGGGAGTTGAAGTCCACGAGTCATAAAAGAGCCAAGATTGCCTACCCCTGGCTTAGGCCAGTGTTTCTCAACCGTGGCCAGTGTTTCTCAAATGTGTGGACTTCAACTCCCAGGATTCCCCAGCTTTTCTGCACAGTGCAGATGGCTGGACCACGTCAGTGTTTCTCAACCTTGGCAACTTTGAAGATGTGTGGAGTCCGACATTGCTGGCTGGGGAATTCTGGGAGTTGAAGTCCACACATTTTCAAAGTTGCCAAGGTTGAGAAACAGTCGTAATAGGTGAAAGTAAGCAAAGGGTAATTTCACACCTCCGTTTTCTAGTTTTTGCTATTCCTCAGTACCACTTCACGTTCGCTTCTCTCTTCTCCACACTAACACGGATCAAAGGGAACGGAGTTTGCGGGGCGGGAGAAAGAGAGCTGGAAAGGCTGTTGACAGTTTTGAAGACAAAAGCGAAAACAACAGGGGCAGCCCTGGGTCGACTCTACCCATCTTTGTTTCTTCCTTTTGTGTTGATGAAACAGAAATAAAATAACAATGCAGACCAGATGGCCCTTTGAAAGGAAAATGCTTTAGGGAAGGGAAGGGAAGGGAGGAAGGAAGGAAGGAAGGAAGTAAGGAAGGAAAAGGAAAAGAGGAAAGGAAAGGAGGAAGGAAATGGAATGGAAAGGAAGGGAAGGGAAAGGAAGGAAATGGAATGGAAGGAAAAGGGAATGGAAAGAAGGAAGGAAGGAAGGGAATGGAATGAAATGGAAAGGAAGGAAGGGAATGGAATGGAAGGAAGGAAAGGAGAGGGAGGAAGGAAGGAAAGGAAAGGAAAGGAAAGGAGGAAGGAAATGGAATGGAATGGAAAGGAAGGGAAGGGAAAGGAAGGAAATGGAATGGAAGGAAGGAAGGGAATGGAAAGAAGGAAGGAAGGAAGGGAATGGAATGAAATGGAAAGGAAGGAAGGAATGGAAAGGAAGGAAGGGAATGGAATGGAAGGAAGGGAATGGAATGGAAGGAAAGAAGGGAATGGAATGGAAGGAAGGAAGGAAAAGGAAGGAAGGAAGGAAGGAAGGAAGGAAGGAAGGAAGGAAGGAAGGAAGGAAGGAAGGAAGGAAAAGGTGGAATGGATTATATTGGGAGAGGGAATCCGGGCCATCTCTAACACCTTTTATTAAAAGGCTGCCCATGAAAGCTTCATTGGGAGGGAAAGTTTGTCTCCCCTTTGGGGCGTTGGACTGGAGGACTTCCAAGTCCCTTTCAACCCGATCATTCTATGTTGTTTGCCAAGAAAACAAACAAACAAAAGCCACCGTCCTGTGTTCAGAGACACCCTTGTCATATTTCTGTTGGCTCAAAAGCAGAACTTTTTTCTTGCAATTAAGCCTGAGTGGAGCCTTCCGTCCTTTTCCTTTGACTGTGAAAGATTAGGGAACACGCAGTGGGTTCCTTGGGCTACTGCCAGGGACTCCCTCCTTGTTAACCATCCCTGTCATCACAATGGCACTCGCCGTCCTTTTCCATTACTTTAAGGAGCAGAGGAGCACTGGACGTGCTCGCCGAATCCTCTCCCGGCCCAGATTGAGTAGAAAAAAATTCCTGGGGAGGCTGGGCGCCGTTTCTCCATCTCTCTACCCTGAAAACCATTAATAAAGGGGAATGTTTGTAGCTGAGGGTTGACACGAGGGGTCCTGGGCTGGCTGATTTTCTTGCAGGCATTTCTAAGGGGGTTCTCGTGGTGGTCCCAAAGATGTTTTTTTTCAGGAGGCAACTGGACTTCCTTGTTTTTCTTGGAAGATGTTTTGCTTCTCATCCTGGAAGCTTCTTCAGTTTTGGCTGAATGGTGGAAGATGGAAGGATTGATACGCCTTGCAGACAGCTGGTCATTTGCCTTCTTTTAGAGAGTCGTTGAGACCACTTGGAGCAGGGGTTCTCAACCTTGGCCACTTTAAGACTTGTGGACTTCAACTCCCAGAATTCCTCAGCCAGCTTTGCTGGCTGAGGAGTTCTGGGAGTTGAAGTCCACAAGTCTTAAAGTGGCCAAGGTTGAGAACCCCTGAAGTCTTGGAGGCTTATCTGTGTCCTCAGGGTCACCTGAATAATGTGCAAATGAGTGTGGAGCCTTCTTGGAACTGCTGAAAGGAAGGTGTTGTAGACTGGAGATACACAATGTTGTATTCCCCCCCCTCCCCGTTGAGAGTGGGCTGTTCAGTTTTGACCTAGATGGCCTCTTTGACCCCTCTTTCAAACCAGCGGTCCCCTCTGTCCAAAATGTGGACTTTGCTGTCTTCAAAAGACCATCTCTTGTCTTTCAAATGCAGATGGACTGCTGAATCTTGTCCTGATGGGTTTGTTCTCCTAGGTCAGTGATGGCGAACCTTTTAGAGACCGAGTGCCCAAACTGCAACCCAAAACCCACTTATGCATCGTCAGGTGCCGGGTGGGTGTGGCCCATTGGCTGGGTGTGGCCCATTGGGTGGGCGTGGCTGTGGTGGTAACGGCAGACTGGATGACACTAAAAAGTTCAATCAATTCCAACTTTGCAACAACTTTTTTTTCCCGCGAGAAGTTATAATAATAATAATAGTAGTAGTAAAGTTGGAAGTGACCTTGGAGGTCATCTAGTCCAACCCCTGCTCAGGGAGGAAACCCTACACCATTTCGGACAAATGGCTGTCCAGTCTCTTCTTAAAAACTTCTAGTGTTGGAGCATTTACTGCTTCTGGAGGCAGGATGTTCCACTGGTTAATTGTTCTGTCAGGAAGTTTCTCCTTAGTTCTTAGTTCAATTGACTGATTGATTGAACCTTTTTTTTTTGCAAACGGTGGCGGAGGCCTAAAGCGAAAAGGTTTTATAAAACCCAGCTGAAGACCTAGGACTGGGGCGATGGCACATGTGCCCACAGAGAGGGCTCTGAGTGCTGCCTCTGGCACCCCGCCATAGGTTCGCCACCACTGTGCTATGTTGTGCCACCTGTTTATGACGTTGTTTGGTTTCCCCAATGTACAGATCTGCATGTGGCTCACTGCCTCATACTGCATATTGCAGACATTTTGTTACCCAAACGAGGTAATTTGGAGCCAGTCACCAGGAGACGATGAGTTCTAGTCCTGCCTTAGCCTGAAAGCCAGATGGGTAATTTTGTGCCAATCACCAGGAGAGGATGAGTTCGAGTCCTGCCTTAGGCGTGAAAAAAAAATCAGCTGGGTGACTCTGGGCCAGCCCTCCTCTCTCCCTGCCCCGTTAACCACACAGGGCTGTTACTGTGGAGAAAAAGAGAAAGGAGTGTTAAATAGGTTTGCTGCCTTGAGCATAAAGCAACAAAGGTGAGATATAAATCAATAGATAAAATTATCTTTTTGCACCAACAAAGAGGCTTTGGGTGGTTTTAAGCACAAGCACAAGGACCATAAGAAAGGCCGAGCGCCAAAGAATGGAGGCCTTTGAACTCTGGTGCTGGAGAAGATTCCTGCGAGTCCCCTGGACTGCAAGACGATCCAACCGGTCAGTCCTAGAGGAGATCAACCCCGACTGCTCTTTAGAAGGCCAGATCCTGAAGTGGAAACTCAAGTACTTTGGCCACCTAATGAGAAGGAAGGACTCACTGGAGAAGAGCCTGATGCTGGGAAAGACTGAAGGCAATAGGAGAAGGGGACGACAGAGAAGGAGGTAGCTGGATGGAGTCACTGAAGCAGGAGGCGTGAGCTTCAATGGACTCCAGAAGATGGCAGAGGACAGGAAGGCCTGGAGGAACATTGTCCATGGGGTCGCGATGGGTCGGACACGACTTTGTAACTAACAACAAGCACAAGCCTCAACTTTCAGCAAACTCTTGGTTCTAAGACCTGCACATTTTGCAAATAACATTCTCCCCTCACTTTAAGCAATTGAAGGAATCAGTCTTCTCCCCCCCCCATCCCAAAATCATGTTTACTAGACCATAAACATGCACAGTGGAACAGCTTGATCTGCCAGACGGCCTTTTTATTAAATGTCAAGAACTGGAACTCCTTGGGTCTTGACTGAGCCTCTCTGCTGCGATGCAGAATGCGTCCCTGTAAAAGAGCACGGAGGCAGCTATTCTGATTGAGGGAATTATTTTAAAAAGGAATGTTTCAGAACGGATAACCACCAGCAAGGAAAGCTGGACATTTTACAATCAAGGCCGCGCTCCTGGTCGTTTTTCTCAGTGGTGCTTAAGAGTCTCTGGTGTCGACGCTGCGAACGCCGGATGTTTTTGCATTGACAACAGAGGGAAACGTAGCCATCTTTTACCTTTTGCTTTTAAAGTTAGATGATGCTGGGAGGGAGGGGGGTGTGTGAGCGAGAGTCCAGCTAGACATAACAACTCTAGACCTAGTGTGAGAAACAAGGTTATTGTAACCAGAGCTGATAAGGAATTGTGGGCTGGAAAACTGGAGAGGAAGCCTGCGTTTCAAGCTAATTGGGGGATGTGATTTATGACTGTTAATTGGAGGAGGGAATTGTGCTTTGGTACTATGTGCTCAGGGGAGGGGAATTCAGTTTTTGGCTTCGATTTTGCGGTGCCAATGTTATGCTACTCAAAATAAAGATCCTTTAGGGCAGTGTTTCTCAACCTTGACAATTTTAAGGCATATGGACTTCAACTCCCAGATGTCCACAGCCAGCATTGCTGGCTGTGGAATTCTGGGAGTTGAAGTCCACATGCCTTAAAATTGTCAAGGTTGAGAAACACTGCTTTAAGGTAAACAACGCCTCGAAGTTCTTTTGAAGAGTTTCATCTGTTGGAACCGTGACATTAAGTCACAAACTGAATCTGCTTTGGTTAGATTTCCACGTTTGGAAGCCACATCATTATCAGAGAATGAATTTATTTATATACTCATACGATTTGTATGTAGATAGTCCTCGACTTAACAAACGCAGCTGGGACCGGAATTTCTGTGGCCAAGCAAGGCTGGTTGCTAATTGTGCCCAGTTTTTACAACATTTTTTTTTGTTCATGGTTGTTAAGTGAATCACTGCAGTTTTTAAGCGGGTCACCTGGTCGTTAAGCATATCCAGCTTCCCTCATTGACTGCTTGATGGAAGCCGGATCGCAAATGGCAATCCCAGGACCCTGGGATACTGCAACTGCCCTAAATACACATTGATTGCATGACAGGGGAGAATGCTGTGATGGTCATAAGTGTGAGGACCGGACACAGGTCGCTTTTTCTGGTGTTGTTGTAACTTTGAATGGTTGCTAAAGGAATGGTTCTAAGTCGAGGACTGCCTGTATGGCGGCTACTTGTTCTCTTATACAGAAAGATTCCATTCTCCATCTTCATAGAATCCTAGGGTCCCTGGAGGGTCCCTGGAGGTCATCTATTCCAACCCCTTGCTCAAGGCGGGAGACCTTATAGCTGTGGTGGCGAACCTATGGCATGAGTGCCACAGGTGGCACACAGAGACCTCTCTGTGGGCAGGCGTGCCGTCGCCCCAGTCCTAGGCCTTCAGCTGGGTTTTATAAAACCTTTTCGCTTTAGGCCTCCGTCGCCGTGTGCAAAAAAAAAAGTTCAATCAATCAGTCAATTTCAACTTTTCGGGGGGAAAAAAAAGATCTCGCAAAGTTGGAATTGATTGATTGAACTTTTTAGTCCCACCCAGTCTGCCGTTACCACCGCAGCCACGCCCACCCAATGGGCCAAGCCCACCTGGCACCCAGTGATACATAAGTGGGTTTTTGGGTTGTAGTTTGGGCACTCAGTCTCTAAAAGGTTCGCCATCACTGCCTTATAGCATCCCAGACAAATGGTCATCCTCCTCAAGACTCTGTTTTAAACAGAAAGGTGTTCCTGGTCTCCTTAGCTTGTCTTCTCCTTCCTTCTCCTCCTCCTCTTCTGCAGATTGTTCTGGAGCGAACGCAAAATAACCAAGGCCCGGGAGTGGTTCCATCGGACTGTGAAGATCGATTCTGACCTGGGGGATGCTTGGGCTTTCTTTTATAAATTTGAGCTTCAGCACGGCACCGAGGTAAGGAAAAAGTTGCTTAATTCAAACAGGGACTTATATGGAGAGACTTTGCTCATTGGGGAGGGTCGGCTAGGTGACTTTGGGCCAGTCACCAGGAGGTGGTGAGTTCTAGTCCTGCCTTAGGCATGGAATCTGGCTAGATGACTTTGGATCAATCACCAGGAGAGAGTGAGGTCTAGTCTCACTTTAGACATGGAAGCCGGCTAGGTGACTTTGGATCAATCACCGGGAGAGAGAGGGTTCTAGTCCTGCCTTAGGCATGGAAGTTACTGGGTACGTTGGGTCATTTGCCAGGATACTAGGAGTTCTAGTCCCACTTTAGGCATGGAAGCCGGCTAGGTGACTTTGGATCAATCACTGGGAGAGAGTGAGTTCTAGTCCTGACTTAGGCATGGAATCTGGCTAGGTGACTTTGGATCAATCACCAGGAGAGAGTGAGTTCTAGTCCTGCCTTAAGCATGGAAGCTGGCTAGGTGACTTTGGATCAATCACCAGGAGAGAGTGAGTTCTAGTCCTACCTTAGGCATGGAATCTGGCTAGGTGACTTTGGATCAATCACCGGGAGAGAGAGAGTTCTAGTCCTGCCTTAGGCATGGAAGTTACTGGGTACGTTGGGTCATTTGCCAGGACACTGGGAGTTCTAGTCCCACTTTAAGCTTGAATGCTGGTTGGGTGACTTTGGGCCACTCACCAGGAGACTGAGTTCTAAGTCCCGCCTTAGTCATAGAAGCCAATTGGGTGACTTTGGGCCAATCACCAGGAGACAATGAGTTCTAGTCCCGCCTTAGGCTGGAAAGCCAGCTGGGTGATTTAGCCAGTCACTTTCTCGTAGCCCAACCTACCTCACAGGGTTGTTGTTCTGGGGAAACCAGGAGGAGGAAGGTATATCTATATGTATTTACCCCCTTGATATTACCTGACATTACCTTAGATTACCTATCAAGTAATACAGGCAGGAGAAAAATACCATAATTAAAAAAAACAAAACCTGTATGGGTAAACAAGCTTTTTGCCCCTTCTTCCCCCCCCCCCAAATGCAGGAACAGCAGGAAGAGGTGAGAAAGCGTTGCGAAAACTCCGAGCCGCGGCACGGCGAGCTGTGGTGTGAGGTGTCCAAGGACATCAGCAACTGGCAGAGGAAGATTGGCGAGATCCTGATCCTGGTGGCAGCCAAGATCAAGAACACGTTCTAGAACAGGAGAGCCCTGGAATCAAAGGGGACCTTGTGTTGGACTCTCCTTGGCTTCTCCCTCGTGCTCAGAGCATTAGGAGAAAGAGAGAGAGTGCTGAGTAGCATATTTGTTTGACAGGCCAGGCCATCCTGGCCCCTTCCTGACAGCTGTCAGTCACAAGGACAATGAACTGTGCAGGAGATGTTTTGTATAGCAGCTTCGCCATTCTGAAGGGCAAACACCCAGCTGACAGGCAGATGTTTCCTCTGCTGTCCAAAGTTTCCTGATGTTTGTTTTCTCCCCAGTTTTCTTGAGAAGCTTCTGGCTGGTGGGCCCTCCTACGAGCCCATCACTTTCTGATATTTCTGCTTGCCTTCCTAAATTTATCTATCTATCTATCTATCTATCTATCTATCTATCTATCTATCTATCTATCTATCTATCTATCTATCTATCTATCTATCTATCTATCTATCTATCTCCTCCTTCTCAAGTACCTGGCGATTTAAAGAGCGCTCGAATTTGATTTTTCTACCGAAAAACCCGCAAGTGATTTAAAAAAAAAAAAAAAAAAACCCACGTTTCCACTGCAATTCAATGGGCACCCTCAACTAGGAATTTTATCTTTGGCAAGGGGACCAAGAACGGAGTCAGAAAAAGCCCACCGGACCGGTTTAGAAAGCTACACATCAATTTAAAATCTGTTGGAAAACCCTGAGCATAGAAACAGGCAAGGTCGCCACAGGGAAAACTGGCTAAGACAGAATCTTGTTACAAATTGCTTTTGGAAAAAAAAAAATTAAAATAAGGTACTGTTCTCACAGGTTCCTCCCCCCTCCCTTTTCTCACTTTGCATGTTTTTTTTTTTTTTGTTTCCTCTTTAGAATTTTAAACAACTGTGCTTTCAGCTCAGTAGAAGAATTGTACCAAAATAACAGGAAGGAATCAGTGAGTGTGTGTGTGGGGGGGGGAAATATGTGTTTAAGTAAAGGGTTATTTCATAAAAGGGCAGACAGACATAAAGAGAGAATGCTGTATGAAAGGAGAAACTTATTAGTGGAAGAAAAGGTATACTCACAGGTTCCCCGCTTAGTAGTGTTGAAAACATGGCCTAAATGAACTCTTATTTAAATTGTCATCCCTCTCCTAGCAATAGTTTTTGACCTAGTATGTTTGAAACATTTTCTTTTTTTTTTTTTAAGAAAACACATTCCTGGTTTAGCTCTTCCCTCCTGGAGTCCCCTTCTAGATCCAATTCCCAGTCCATTTAGGAAGATTGTTTTTGTGTATTAAAATATATACAAATGTTTTTGCATGATGTCCTTGTTGTTTTGGAAAAAGTTGTGTTCACTCGCAGTGGCAGTACTTAAACAGGTAGCACGCTGCCGTCAAATACAAGCTTTATTAAGGTTTAAACTCGTCTGGCACCGAATCAACTTGATTCGGATCGTTTTCTGCTTTAATTCTTTCCCCAAAGGGCCCGTGTGGATGATTTTGATCGGTCCCCAAATTAATAGGATGTGGAAAATGAGTGAAAAATGATTGGGGGACTGGAACGTGCATTAAAAACCTGCACACATTATAGCCTTTCTAAATAAATGAACCTAATTTGGAATTAAAGCATAATATACATTTCTCCTTTTGCATTGGGTGTGGTAGTGAGCTGCATAGAGGTAAAATCCTCACTTTACAACTGTTCGTTTAGTGACCGTTCAGAGTTACAACAGCACTGAAAAAGGGACGGAATGTTTTTCGCACTGATGACCGTTACAGCATCCCCAGGCTCGCGTGATCAGAATTCGGGACACCTGGCAACTGGGATGCATTTTACAATGCCTTGGTAAGGCCACACTTGGAATCCTGCATCCAGTTTTAGTCACCACGATGTAAAAAAGATATTGAGACTCTAGAAAGGGTGCAGAGAAGAGCAACAAAGATGATCAGGGGACTGAAGGCTGAAACATACAAGGAACGGTTGCTGGAATTGGGGATGTCTAGTTTAACGAAGAGAAGGACGAGGGGGGACATGATAGCAGTCTTCCAATATCTCAGGGGCTACCACAAATTAGAGGGAATCAAGCTATTCTCCAAAGCGCCTGAGGGCAGGACAAAAAGCAATGGATGGAAACTAATCAAGGAGAGAAGCAACCTGGAACTAAGGAGAAACTTCCTGACAGAACAATTAACCAGTGGAACAACCTGCCTCCAGAAGCGGTGAATGCTCCAACGCTGGAAGTTTTTAAGAAGAGACTGGACAGCCATTTGTCTGAAATGATATAGGGTTTCCTGCCTGAGCAGGGGGTTGGACTTTGTTTTTCCTTGAAGACTTTTTGCTTCTCATCCCAGAAGCTTTTTCAGCTCTGCCTGGATGGTGGGGAACGGAAGGATTTATACTCCTTGCAGACAGCTGGGTCATTTGTCTTCTTTTAGAGCAGACATGTCAAACCTGTGATGTCGCACGATGTATCAGAACTTTTCCCTCATTGCCGGCAATGGGGTGGGCGCAGTTTCGTTATGACGCATCTGGCCCAGGGGCCGGCAGTTCCCCCTCCCCCATTTTAAAGAGTCCTTGAAGCCACTTGGAGGTTTAGCTGTGTCCTCAGGGTCACCTGAGTAGTGCAAATGTGTGTGGAGTCTTGGCTGCAGGATATGAAGGGATCCCATTCTGTTCCGTTCCGTTCCGTTCCACTCTGTTTCGGTATAACCAGCGCTGTGCCGGAAATTTTTATTTCTCTTTCCTCATTAAGCAACCCCTCTCTGGTCTCTGTTGAAATTTATTCATTTCTTTTCAGCCCATTTCTGGAACCTCACAAGATTGCTTTATGGTTCATTCCAGTATTAACTATCCCGTGAAAATTCAAGCCATAGTTTTCAACATTGACTTCTCTTTACTTCTTCTTTTGTGCCATATCCGTTATCGGACGTTGGCGGTCCTGTTGGCGATCCTGTTTTTATCAGCAGCTGCACGAAAAAGTGCTGCTGAGTTTTGTCCAAACCAGTCCCTTAGAATTTGAAGCCACGATGTTCTTCTGCCTTGACCTCGTTTGCCTTCAATCTTTCCCTGGAGGATTAAATGGAGTATGCCGTATTTTTCTGGGTGTCGCATCACATGGCCAAAATATTCTAATTTTCGTTTTTTAATTGTTTTGATGATTTCCCTTGGCTTTCCCAGGCGGCTGATCACCCCCTCATTTCTGATCTTGTCAACCCAGCTTATACGTAACAGCCGCCCGTAAATCCACCTTTCAAATGCTTCTAGTCTCTTCAGGTGGCCTTCTGTCAGAGCAGGATAGAGAAAATGTAGCATCTGACAAGCCTGATTTTCAGTCTTAGGCTTATGTCGTGACTGCAGAAGTCCTTTTTCATTTTGAATTCTCTTTACTGCGGTTTGCCAATTGCTTGGAAAAGTACTTCACTTATGCCAGTGTTTTTCAATCTTGGCCATTTTTTAAAGATGGACGGACTTCAACTCCCAGAATTCCCTGATCAGCAATGCTGGCTGGAGAATTCTGGGAGTTGAAGTCCTCTGTCTTAAAGTTGCCATGTTTGAAAAATTGAATTCCATCCATTCCCTAATTAAAAATAAAAATAAAAATACAGCCACTCCTGGACACAAGGAGGCAGTAGCGAGCTATCTCTGTTGCCGACTCCTAAAATTGGAAGTTTCTGAATCTTAATATCTTTTATTTCATGTTCCCCGGGGTTATAGGTCTCTCCAGTCGGGAATGACTCAGAATGGTGTGCATCCAGACCCTCTATAAATAGAGTTAAAAGCAATAGAATGAAAAATCGTGTGCGAGTTAGGCGGTGATATAAATTTCCCAAATAAAATAAATAAAGAAAAAGAAAAGAAAAATCACCCATAAGGGTTTATTCCAGTTGTGATCATAAGGCGAGCACTACCTGTAATTGAATTTAATTGTATTTATTTCATCTGGGCCTCAGATCTGCCCACCCACTTTTTTTCGTTTAGAGCAGGGGTGTTAAACTGCCAGCCCGCGGGCCAAATGCGTCACGGGGAAACCGCGTCCACGCCATTGCCAGCAATGGGGGAAAAGCTCCAATACGTCGCGTGACGTCACATGACATCACAAGTTTGACATGTCTGCTTTAGAGTCTGTCTTCCAGCCTAGCATATAATAATGATGATGATGATGATGATGATGGTGATGTTGGAAGGGATCTTGGAGGTCATCTAGTCCAACCCCCCGCTCAAGCAGGAAACTTTATACCATTTCAGACAAATGGCCGTCCAGTCTCTTCTTAAAAAGTTCCAGTGTTGGAGCATTCACAACTTCTGGAGGCAAGTTGTTCCACTGGTTAATTGTTCTGTCAGAAAATTTCTCCTTAGTTCCAGGTTGCTTCTCTCCTTGATTAGTTTCCATCTGTTGCTTCTTGTCCTGCCCTCTGGTGCTTTGGAGAATAGCTTGACTCCCTCTTCTTTGGGGCAGCCCCTCAAATACTGGAACACTGCTATCATGTCACCCCTCGCCCTCCACACGGCTGGCTCCTATTTAGGTGATTGTCCACTAGGACTCTGAGATCCCTCTTGCAGTTGCTACTATTGAGCAAGGTGCCACCTATAGCAGGGGTAGGCAACCTTGGCTCTTTTATGACTCGTGGACTTCTACTCCCAGAATTCCTGAGCCAGCCATGCTGAGGGGAAAGGGAGAGGTTTCCAAGCTGAGCCATGCTGGCTCAGGAATTCTGGGAGTTGAAGTCCATGAGTCATAAAAGAGCCAAGGTTGCCTACTACCTCTGACCTATACAATACAGGTAGCCCTTGACGATGTACCACCACAATTGAGCCTAACATTTCTGTTGCTAACTGAGACAGTTATTAAGTGAATTTGGCCCCATTTTATGACTTTTCTTGTCCCTGTTGTTAAGTGAATCACTGCCGTTATTAAGTTACTAATCCGGTTGTTAAGTGAATCTGGCTTCCCCACATTTACTTTGCTTGTCAGAAGGTCACAAGAGGGGATCACTTGAGCAATAGTCATAAATACATGTCAGTTGCCAAGCCTCTGAATTTTGATCACATGAGGACGCTGCAAAGTGTGTAAAAACGGTCATAGGTCCTCCTTTTCAACGTCGTTGCAACGTCTAACGGTCACTAAATGAACCGTCGTTAGTTGAGGACTAGCTGTAAAGTTAAAATGCAGCCTTTCGGGCCCAGAAAGAGTGCCTCCCTGGATTAAGAGCCTGTTGGCTACCTCAAGAAGGAACCAGGCAGTTACGCAATGTTTTTCAACCTCCTGTGTCTTTAACTGCGATTCAACATGGAATTATTTTAAAAGCGGAAGTTTTTCCTGGCAAGCACAGAAGTGCTGGCAAAAGATTTGCCTGCTGAATTTTTTATTTTTTTTGTCAGTTCAGCTACAGATAAAAAACAAAGGAACGCATTGGTTTTTTTTTTTTTATTAAAGTGGTAACGGATTTCTAAGGCAGGAACGGACAACACTTTGTTGAAGGGGGGGGGGGGGGCAGCCGTTGCAATTTGCTGCAGTTGCCAAGCCTCATAATGCTTAGGGTGTGGATGCCCCCCAAGGGCTGTGTCACATAGAAGTGTGAGTTCAAAATTTTCAGGGTGAGGGAAATAGAAATCTTCCTTTGTGTAAAAAAAGATGCTGAGACTCTAGAAAGAGTGCAGAGAAGAGCAACAAAGAGGATCAGGGGACTGGAGGCTAAAACATACAAGGAACGGTTGCTGGAATTGGGTATGTCTAGTTTAACGAAGAGAAGGACGAAGGGGGACATGATAGCAGTGTTCCAATATCTCAGGGGCTGCCCCAAAGAAGAGGGAGTCAAGCTTTTCTCCAAGGCTCCTGAAGGCAGGACAAGAAGCAACGCATGGAAACCGATTAAGGAGAGAAGCAACCTAGAACTAAGGAGAAACTTCCTGACAGTGAGAACAATTAGCCAGTGGAACCACCTGCCTCCAGAAGCGGTGAATGCTCCAACACTGGCAGTTTTTAAGAAGAGATTGGACAGCCATTTGTCTGAAATGGTTTAGGGCAGAGGTGGGCAACCTTGGCTCTTTTATGACTTGTGGACTTCAACTCCCAGAATTCCTCAGTCAGCATGGCTGGTTCAGGAATTCTGTGTATAGGATTTCCTGCTTGAGCAGGGGGTTGGACTAAATGACCTCCAAGGTCCGTTCCAACTCTATTATTATTATTACCATTACTACTACTACTACTACTACTACTACTACTACTACTACTACTACTACTATTATTATTATTATTATTATTATTATTATTATTATTATTTAGAGCAGAGCTTCTTTTAGAGCAGAGCCGTCCAATCTTTGTGGACTTCAACCCCCAGAATTCTGCAGCTAGCACTGATGATGGTACCTAGTTGGGGAATGAAATGTCTGCAGGAAAAACAACCAAGGACCTCAGAGAGCACCGAGGACTCCTTGTTTCAAACTTGAGCTATAAATATTCTTCTTTATGGGTGTTGTTTTCTGCTTAATGGTTTGTCTGGGGTCCATCTCTGCTTATCTGGCTCCCAGCATCCTTTGCCTTTCAGCACGCTGGGGCTGGTAAGAGCTACAGTTGAAAGTCGAGAAAATCAGTTCCTCATCTGAATCCCTCATCTTCACATTACTTAATATGGTTTCCCCCCCACCTCCTCAGGATGGGGAAAAGTTATATAAATCCTTTTGGACTGTTCTTCAAAAAGATGAGCCTTTCCTTTCCTTTCCTCTCCTCCTATTTGTCTTCCTTTCCTTCACTTTTCTTCCTTTCCTTTCCTCCTATTTGTCTTCCTTTCCTTTCATTTCCTTTGTCTTCCACTTTTCCTTTCCTTTCCTTTCCTCCTATTTGTCTTCCTTTCCTTTCCTTTCCTTTCCTTTTCCTTTCCTCCTATTTGTCTTCCTTTCCTTTCCTCTCCTCTCCTCTCCTTTCCTTTCCTCTCCTCTTCTTTCCTCTCCTCCTATTTGTCTTCCTTTCCTTCACTTTTCTTCCTTTCTTTTCCTCCTATTTGTCTTCCTTTCCTTTCCTCTCCTCTCCTCTCCTTTCCTTTCCTCCTATTTGTCTTCCTTTCCTTTCATTTCCTTTGTCTTCCACTTTTCCTTTCCTTTCCTTTCCTCCTATTTGTCTTCCTTTCCTTTCCTTTCCTTTCCTTTTCCTTTCCTCCTATTTGTCTTCCTTTCCTTTCCTCTCCTCTCCTCTCCTTTCCTTTCCTCTTATTTGTCTTCCTTTTCTTTCCTTTCCTTTCCTTTCCTCTCTCCTCCCCTCCCCTCCTCTCTTCCTTTCTCTGCTGCTCCTTTTCAGACCCAAAAAACCCCCAGCCATATCTGGAGATTTTTTTGCTTGATTTTTTTTGGGTCCACCCCCCCCCTTTCCTCTGAAATCCCCCCCCCCTCCGATTCAGCCTTGGAGGAAGGCTGACGGCATGGAAAGAAGGGACAGGAGGAAGGAAAGAGGGGAGAGGAAAGAGCGCAGGGAGGGAGAAGGGAAAGGAACAAAACAAGGGGGGGGGAGAAAGACACCAAAATAGCTGCAGAGAGAGAGAGACACACACACACACAACTGAGCAGAAGTGGGGGGGGGGGAGTTGGGAAGGAAGTTTCCTCAGGAAAGCCCAGGAAAGCCCCAAGGCCCGCCGTGAACACCTGGACGGTGACATTGTCACCACTTTGTTCAGCACACATCTGGAATCCTGCAGAACGTCCGCCATATCTCCGTTTCAGAGTTGTGATGGAACAGATGGGGGGAGGGGTGCGTGTGTCAAGTAGTTTTCTCCTCAAGCACCCCCATCTTTAGGAGGAACTGGAACCCAGGTGCTGGAAGGGCCCGCAAGCCAGAACAGAACAGAATAATCAGCCTTGGAAGGGACCTCGGAGGTCTTCTAGTCCAACCCCCTGCTCAAGCAGGAGACCCTACAGCAGGGGTCTTCAAACCTGGCGCTTGTATGACTTGTGGACTTCAACTCCCAGAATTCCTCAGCCAGGCACGACCCCTGCCCTACAGCATTTCTGACAAATGGCTGTCCAGTCTCTTCTTAAAAACTTCCAGTGTTGGAGCATTCACCGCTTCTGGAGGCAGGTTGTTCCACTGGTTAATTGTTCTCACTGTCAGGAAGTTTCTCCTTAGTTCTAGGTTGCTTCTCTCCTTGGTTACTTTCCATCCGTTTCTTCTTTTCCTGCCTTCTGGTGCTTTGGAGAGTAGCTTGACTCCCTCTTTGGGGCAGCCCCTGAGATATTGGAAGACTTGATCACGCGACCATGGGGATACTGCAATGGTCATGAGTGTGAAAAATGATCATAAGTCACTTTTTTTCAGTGCCTTGGAACTTAAAATGGTCACTAAACACATAGTGGTCAGTCAAGAACTACCTGTACATAACACAGCAAATCCCAAATTAAATGGATTTTGAAGGAAGTGGCCGGTCACTCCAGGAAGCTGTGGGTAAGTTTTGTTTTTTTAAAATTCAACCTCAGCACTTCCCTCTTAAAGATATAAAAAATAACTCTTACTTTGGAAGCAAGGGCAAGCTCCATTATGGTTATAACTCAAGGACTACCTATCTAACATTAAAATCCTGCGTGGATTTTTTTTTTTTTTTTTTGGTAAAATAAATACTCTTTAGCTGAAAGACTCTTATTTTTCTCTGGTGTAAATCAAAGGGTCAAATAAAGCAGGACAAGAAGCAAGGGATGGAAACTAATCAAGGAGAGAAGCCACCTAGAACTAAGGAGAAACTTCCTGATAGCGAGAACAATTAACCAGAGGAACGACTTGCCTCCGGAAGCTGTGGGTGCTCCAACACTGGAAGTTTTCAAGAAGAGACTGGACAGACATTTGCCTGAGCAGGGGGTTGGACTAGAAGACCTCCGGGAGCCCTGCCAACTCTGTGATTCTGTGATTCTAGTCTAGCAAAAGCCTTAGCAAGAAATCCCGTTTAACTGAAATTGCACTGAACACCCTTTGACCCTGCTGGCAAAGAGCTTTAGGCCCTGAGATGAATTGCTAAATTAAAACAAATCAAGTGCAATTACTGTTTTGCACAATGACTGATCTCTGCCCTGGAAAAGACATTTATAAGACTTTTATATTTAGACCGGGAAATGAAAGACGGCAGTTTGGGAGATAGGAGCAGAAACGCACCCTGTTCTTTGCATCGCCATGTGGAATAATATTCAGACAGGGTGATATCACCCTTGCGTCCTTCCGATATCCTCTTCAGGCTCGTTCTCTGACCTCGGAAAGGAATAAGGAGTGATTCTGCAGCTGTGGTTCGATCTTTTTTTTTTTTTTTTCCAAAGGCTTTTTTTAACCTTTAGAAGTGTGTGACCTGCCACTTTGGCTGAGGTTGCAGTTAAAGATTTTTTTTAACCTGTAGCAGTTGGAGAAAAGGCTTGAACGTCAGACGTTGGCAGCGCCCAGATGATCTTGGCTGATCCGGATTGGCACCGGATGGGAGATGATCAGGGACTTTTTTTCGAGGTGTAGATGTCGACGCTGCTAACATCGGATGTTCTTGCTTTGACCATGTATGGAAATGCAGCCATTTTCCTTCGTAAAGATCATCAACCCGGTCACAATAGAATTAAAACTCTCTAGGCCAGTGGGGAAGAAATGGAGGGAGTGACAGATTTTATTTTTCTGGGCTCCAAGATCACCTCAGATGGAGACTGCAGCCAAGAAATTAAAAGACGCTTGCTCCTGGGGAGGAAAGCTATGGCAAATCTAGACAGCATACTAAAAAGCAGAGACATCACCCTGCCAACAAAGTGCGTATAGTCCAGGCCATGGTTTTCCCAGTTGCAATGTATGGCTGTGAAAGTTGGACCATAAGAAAGGCTGAGCGCAAAAGAATTGAGGCCTTTGAATTATGGTGCTGGAGAAGACTCCTGCGAGTCCCCTGGACTGCAAGGCGATCCAACCGGTCAGTCCTAGAAGAGATCAACACTGACTGCTCCTTAGAAGGCCAGATCCTGAAGTTGAAACCCAAATACTTTGGTCCCCTAATGAGAAGGAAGGACTGACTGGAGAAGAGCCTAATGTTGGGAAAGATGGAGGGCAATAGAAGAAGGGGATGACAGAGAAGGAGGTGGCTGGATGGAGTCACTGAAGCAGGAGGCATGAGCTTAAATGGACTCCAGAAGATGGCAGAGGACAGGAAGGCCTGGAGGAACATTGTCCATGGGGTCGCGATGGGTCGGACACGACTTTGCAACAAACAACAAGCACAAGCCTCAACTTTCAGCAAACTCTTGGTTCTAAGACCTGCTGGATGGAGTCACTGAAGCAGGAGGCATGAGCTTAAATGGACTCCAGAAGATGGTAGAGGACAGGAAGACCTGGAGGAACGTTGTCCATGGGGTCGCGATGGGTCGGACACGACTTCGCAATTAACAACAACAACAAGGCCAGTTATGGTGAACCTTTTAGAGACTGAGTGCCCCCAAAAGGCACCGCCCCCTGGTCCGCCCCCATCCTGCCCTGCCCCGCCTGCCCGCAGGGCCACCCACCGCCTCCACGGCCCACTGTAGCAGAGCGCCCAGGGCCCAGCAGTGCCATGGCAGACACACTCTCCGCCCGTGCCCCGCAGCATCAACTGCGCGCGACAGGGTGTGAGGACAGAGTCTTGTCTCTGCTGCCCGGCTGCCATGTGCTTGGCTGCGCTGCTCCACATGGGCCACGCCCAGGAGTGATTCTCCTCTGGGGGGGCTGCTGGTGAGGGGGCCATGGGACGAGGCGGGGCTGGGGCGATGGCGCGCATGCCTACCTAGAGGGCTACAAGTGCCACCTTTGGCATGCGTGCCATAGATTCGGCATCACTGCCCTAGGCGTTTAGGGAAAGTTCACCCTGTCTTCCATTGCAGCTTGTTGAAACCTTTTCGGGGCTCCACTTTAATACCTCCCCCTAAGAAGGCACCCGGACCGCTTGTAGTGGCGGGTCAGACTCACTATGAAGTAAAACATAAGAAGGAAAATGGCGGCATCTCCATACATTGTCAAAGCAAGAACATTTGACGTTAGTTGAGTTTCATCTGTCGGAACCATGACAGTAAGGCTAGCAGGGAGACTGAAAAACGTCTTCGAAAAAGGCAAAAGGAAAGGAAAGGAAAAAGAAAAGAAAAAAAAAGAGAAAAGAGAAAAGAAAATGTGGGAGGACAGTACCCCCCCCCCATAGAAAGAAATATTTTGGAATATTGAAAGGCAGAATATTATATTTCCCCAAAGGATCTTAAAGACAGAGAAGCAGGCCCAGTTTTTCTGAATAGCCCCCAGTAGAAAGTCAGGAAATCACCTTTTAGAAATGCAGATGTGATAATCCCATTCAGCCCCATTCATAAGCAAATACCTTGAGCAGGGGGCTGGACTAGAAGATCTCCAAGGACCCTTCCAGCTTCTATTCTATTCTATTCTATTCTATTCTATTCTACTCTACTCTACTCTAGTCTAGTCTACTCTAGTCTACTTTACTCTACCTCTCTATATATTCTATTCTACAATTCTTCTCTTCTCTTCTCTTCTCTTCTCTTCTCTTCTCTTCTACAATTATTCTCTTCTCTTCCTGTTCTATTCTCTTCCTGTTCTACTCTACTCTACTCTACTCTACTCTACTCTACTCTACTCTACTCTACTCTACTCTATTCTATTCTATTCTATTCTATTCTATTCTATTCTACTCTACTCTACTCTAGTCTAGTCTACTCTAGTCTACTTTACTCTACCTCTCTATATATTCTATTCTACAATTCTTCTCTTCTCTTCTCTTCTCTTCTCTTCTCTTCTCTTCTCTTCTCTTCTCTTCTACAATTATTCTCTTCTCTTCCTGTTCTATTCTCTTCCTGTTCTACTCTACTCTACTCTACTCTACTCTACTCTACTCTACTCTACTCTACTCTACTCTACTCTACTCTACTCTACTCTATTCTATTCTATTCTATTCTATTCTATTCTATTCTATTCTATTCTATTCTATTCTATTCCCAGGCAGAAGCCCATTCAAGCCAAAATATTTTGAAATCCCCTGCAGCAAAACTGACAGCTAACAATAGCAGAGTGATAGAATTAGAACCAGCAACCCCTCACCCAAAAACATCTAACACAGCAAGTAAACCATCAGCCACAGCCACAGAGAAGCAGGACATGAACTTTAGGACATAATAGGATTAACCCCCCAATGGCAAAAAGGGCACACTCAAAAGCTCAGGTCAAGGTCATGCCACAGGAACAGGAACTCCAAACAGAAAAGCCCCAGAAGGTATCAAAACCCACCACTCCCAGCTCCATGTAGTCAGCTTTCCCAGCTGTCTGGCTCTGCTCTTCAATAAACTGCAACTTTCTTTCTAAAGCAGTCTCCATGTTGTTTATTCCCAGCTTGGACTGGACCCTGACGAGGATTTTTCTTTCAACAAAAAGAAATCTCAACCCACCTCTATAATTTTGCTGAGAAAATGGTACGGATGCCTTGCATTGAAGGCGGGAGAGAGGCAGTTTATTGAAGAGCAGACCCAGACAGAATGGTGGCTCTGGGAAAGCTGACTACACGAAGCTGGCCAGAACGGTCGTAAAATGGGGCAAAAGCCATTAGCGACGGTCTCACTTAGCAATGGAAATGTTGGGGTTCAGTTGCGGTGGGATGTTGAGGACTACCTGCATTGGTCCTGTGACCATGGAGGTGTTGTAATGGTCGCAAGTGTGAGGACCAGTTGTTGAGTCACATTTTCCAGTGCTGTTGTAAACTTCAAACAGTCTCGAAATGAATGGTTGTAAGGCCAGGGTAGGGTTTCTTGCCTGAGCATGGGGTTGGACTAGATGACCTCCAAGGTCCCTTCCAACTTTATTGTTATTATTATTGTTGTTGTTGTTAATTATTAATTATTATTATTGCTATAGCCCAGTAACACTTTAGTGCAGTGTTTCTCAACTCTGGCAACTTGAAGAGGTCTGGACTACAGTTCCCAGAATTCCCCAGCCAGCATAGCTGGCTGGGGAATTCTGGGAACTGTAGTCCAGACCTCTTCAAGTTGTCAGAGTTGAGAAACACTGCTTTAACGATTGCTCTTTTGAGCTGTGACACCTTTCCCTACCGCTTGTACAGCCCCTTCACACCCCAGGGCCTCCTGAGACCTACACCTTTCCTCCCAGCCCCCAAATGTCCCCTTCCCCCATCCCCAACGCCCACCCCCCAACCCCCACCCTCCTGGCTTTGCTGGTTTGTGCCTGATGCAGACTCCAGTTCTTCTTATTTTTCAAGTAGATGAGCGATTCCTTGGCCTTCCTTTGTCAAACTTCGGGCCATATATTGTATTCCGACAATTAACAAAACAAACTCGGGGGCCGCTGGGGTCTGTTTGTGATTATTTGCTGAACAATTTCCCCCAGCCTGGCGCAGGGGCGTTCTCTCTCCAGCCTGTGGCCGGATGCCAAGCCTTCCATCCAGTTTCCAGAAGTTCTCGCCTTCCAGAAGGAGCTCCTGACTCCGGGCAGGGCGCCTCCGAGCCGAACGTCCCTCCTCTCCCACCGAGCATGTAGGGCGCCACCCTGTCCTCCAGCTTGTCCCAAAGGTGACTCACCAGCGTGGGAACGCTTCTGGATGGCAATGCTCAGAAACAGGAACAGGCCAGTGCCTGAAGCTCTAACAGCCCCCCAAGCTTTGCCCCCCCTCCCCAAGAATGCAAGAGCCCTCTGCCCTTCCGCTCTCCCCGAGCAGGGGGTTGGACTAGAAGACCTCCAAGGCCCCTTCCAACTCTGTTATCCTATCCTATCCTATTTCTGTTCTACTCTACAATCTGTTTATTCTACAATCTGTCTTTCCTATCCTATCCTATCCTATCCTTTTCTATTTCTATTCTACAATCTGTTTATTCTAAAATCTGTCTTTCCTTTCCTTTCCTATCCTATCCTATCCTATCCTATCCTATCCTATCCTATCCTATCCTATCCTATCCTATTTGTATTCTACAATCTGTATATCCTATCCTATCCTATCCTATCCTATCCTATCCTATCCTATCCTATCCTATCCTACAATCTGTTTAGTCTATTCTAGAATCTGTTTATTCTATTCTATTCTATTCTATTCTATTCTACAATCTGTTTATTCTGTTCTATTCTACATTTTTTATTCTACAATCTGTCTATATTATCCTATCCTATCCTAGTCTAGTCTACAATTTGTTTATTCTACAATCTATCCCATCCCATCCCATCCCATCCCATCCCATCCCATCCCATCCCATCCTATCCTATCCTATCCTATCCTATCCTATCCTATCCTATCGACAGTTCCATCTCTAACTATCACAAGATGGTCTGCCTCAAAAGCTGCTGAACCAAAAAGAAATCTTGAGATTAAGTCGCATAGTTGCGGCTGTCACTTTGACTATATTTTTTTTTTAATCACACTGCGGACACTCCTGTTTTACGGCAGAGTTCCGCAACTTTAGAAAGGTGTTAGCCTTTACAAAACCACCAGGCTCCCAAAATTTTGGCTGCCACTGTCCAACAAGACCGACCCTCATTTTAACGCCACAAAGGCGTCGGCTGCTTTGCATCCAGGTAGCCCTCCACTTACGACCACCCCTGAGCACCAAATGTCCGTTGTTAAGCGAAACATTGGTTAAGTGACATTTGTCTTCTTTCGTCACCTTTCCTGACTCCGTTGTTAAGGGAATCGCTGCTGTTGTTAAGTCCGCAACACGGTCAAAAGCCAAGCTTTCCCCCTTGGCTTTCCTGATAAAAAGGTTGCAAAAGTTGATCCCCTGCGCCCGGGGCTGCAACCGTCATAAATACGAGTCAGTTGCCAAGCATTCGAATGTTGGTCCCGTGACCGTGGGGGAATGCTGTGACGGTCGTTAAATGTGAAAAAATGGTCCTAGGTCACTTTTTTCAGTCACGTTGTAACTTTGGTTGTTAAATGGACTGTTGGGAAGGGGAGTGAGCTGGGACACAGGTCAGCCCCCCCCCTTGCACCCACCCCCCAGGATCAGCAGAGAGATCCTTAGAGTCATGCAGAGTGAAGTTCTGCGGTCTCTGTTTGCACACACGAATGCCTAATTACGTCGTCCTTTGCCTGCCAAACAAAGAGTGTGTGGTGCTACTGTGGTCTCCTCAAAAAGAAGGGTATTCTGGGTGGTGGTGGATCCTCCTGTGATCTCCAGCCTGTTTGAGGCCACCCCCGGCGGCCGCTCCTCGCCTAATTAAACCCCTATGGAATTCTCGGCTAAATTAAATCCTCAATTCTGCCACCAGGAAACAGAAGATAATCCTTTGCAGAGCTCAAAACATCCCTTCTCTGCTTTCAATTTCAAGCAGAATAAAGCTGGAAGGGACCTTGGAGGTCTTCTAGTCCAGCCCCCTACTCAGGCAGGAGACCCTATACCAGGGGTAGGAAACCTTGGCTGTTTTATGACTGGTGGACTTCTCCCAGAATTCCTGAGCCAGCGTGGCTCAGCTTGGAAACCTCTCCCTTTCCCCTCAGCGTGGCTGGCTCAGGAATTCTGGGAGTTAAAGTCTACGAGTCATAAAAGAGTCAAGGTTGCCTAGCCCTGCCCAAATGCCTGGATTTTGATCACGTGACCGTGAGGAAAAAATATTTAAATATTTAAACCAGGGATCTTCAAACTTGCCCCCTCATGACTCATGGACTTCAACTCCCAGAATTCCTGAGCCAGCATGGCTTAGCTTGGAAACCTCTCCCTTTCCCCCTCAGCATGGCTGCCTCAGGAATTCTGGGAGTTGAAGTCCAGAGTCATAAAAGAGTCAAGGTTGCCTACCCCTGCCCTACACCATTTCAGACAAATAGCTGTCCAGTCTCTTCTTAAAAACCTCCAGTGATGGAGCACTCACAACTTCTTAAGGCAAAGCTGTTCCATTGGTGAATTGTCCTCACTTTTAGAAGTTTCTCCTTAATTCCAGGTTGCTTCTCTCCTTGATTAATTTGCATCCACTGCTCCTTGTCTTGCTTTCTGGTGCTTTGGAAAATAAGTTGACCCCTCTTCTTTGGGGCAGCCCCTCAAATACTGGAACACTGTTATCATGTCAGCCCTAGTCCTTCTTTTCTCTAGACTAGCTTAGTTCCTTCTTCTTTCTCCCAAACACTAGAGGTCATTTGTGGGCAGAAAAGCTGCCTATAGGGGTAAGTCCTCGACTAACAACAATAATTCAGCCTGTCCTTACGGTCATTAAGTGGCTCAAGAAGTGTGGTGGCTCACAAGATTAGGACACTTGTCTGATAATCAGCAGATCTGCGTTTGAGAGCCGGTTGAGGGATGGGGCGAGCTCCTGTCACACATTCCAGCTCCTGCCGGCCCAGAAGTTTGAAAAGGGGTGACAGCGAGTAGGTAAATGGGTACCACTTTGTTGGGCAACCTGACGGGGATGTGAAAGGAGGCCCCAGTTGGTCATCCCTCGTGCAATGGTGATGTCACAGTTCGATCTTTTCAACCTGGAAGTGCTTTGGTGTTCCCGACACAACTCTAGTACTGTGTTTCCCTGAAAATAAGACTTAACCGGGAAAAGAAGGCCTAGCATGATTTTTCAAGATGCTTGTAATATAAGCCCCACCCCAAAAATAAGCCCCAGTTAAGATCATCAGCCACACCAGGGGTAGGCAACCTTGTCTCTTTTATGACTCGTGGACTTCAACTCCCAGAATTCCTGAGCCAACCATGCTGAGGGGAAAGGGAGAGGTTTCCAAGCTGAGCCATGCTGGCTCAGGAATTCTGGGAGTTGAAGTCCATAAGTCATAAAAGAGCCAAGGCTGCCTACCCCTGAGCCAGATGGATACGTTTAGTACCTTATTTTCCAGAAGATAAGCCTTAACTGGAAAATAAGCCCTTTTGGAGCAAAAATTAATTTTTTGCTCTTATATTCGGGGAAACACGGGGTAGTAGTAGCACTGGGTCATGTGACTGCCCAATCTGACCACCTTTTTTGCTGCAATTGTGAAAGGAACATGAGGGTCATAAGGCAAATACCACAGTCGTTAAGCAAATCCATTGTAAGCTACGGGGTGGGGATGAGGGTTATTGCTGGAAATTGGAAGTAAATGCAAAAACATTGTAGGTAAGTGACATGACGTCAGGGCACTGCAAATAACCCTAAACGTGGGACATTTTCCCTGGTGCCCAAAATGGAGTCACACGACTGGGAGGAACATGGTGATTGAAACTTTAAATCTGAGTCACGAGTCCCTTTGAGGAGGGTGTTGTAACTTTGAGCAGTTGCTAAGCGACGGGTCATAAGTCAAGGGTTACCTATATGCAGTGAGATATAAAAAGCCGAGTTTCCCGTTTGTAAGGGGAGATTTTTGGTCACGGATTCCAAACTAACCCTCTCCACATTTAGCAGATCCCATCTTCTCGATCATTGATCAGAGGAATCTCCACAGGGGAGGGGCCTACATGAAATCTAGCTTGTACTGATTGTACTACATGGAGGAATTTTATTGCAGCAGGGATAAATAAAAGGCAATCAAGCTTTGCTCTTCAGTGGCATCTGAAGGTCTCCGTCCGCTTGGTCCACATTCACGTTCTCAAGGGGCTTCTGGATTTGAAAATAAAGCTCATCGTCAAAGCAGAATTGGTCAGGAGGCTGGGCTAAGAAGGGGAGTTTTAAAAGCAAGCCCGTGAGATAGCCTCCTACGAGGGACACAACGACCGAGAGGCCGAGGCCTACAGCTTGAAAAAGAGCCTGTTCTGAAGTGCTCCTTCCCAGCCTTTCTCCAATGAAGGTGGTCTCCACGGTGGCATTTTGCAACGGTGGACTCCGCGCGGGGAAGACATGGTAAAGCTGGTGTCCGTAGGCTTCATCTGGGACTATCAAAATGGCCACGATCCCAGCTAGGGCTCCAAGGATGCCTGGAAGACCATGAAGGTTGTGGATCCCACACTGGTCTTGAAGATGGACTTTGTTGGCCAAGAACGGGGTCATATATTTGAAGCCAAGGATGCAGACTAGAGATGACAGGATCCCCAAGAGAAATGCCCCACCTGGACCGATGGCCATGTCGGCTACTGTTCCGATGGCCACCCCTCCAGCCAAGGTGGCGTTCTGTAGGTGGCCCATGCTGATTTTGCCCTTCTTCTCCAGAAGGCTGGAGATAGCAAACGTGGTCAAGACGCTAGCGCTGAGCGTAATCCAGGTGTGTAGCACGGCCCTATGTTGGGCATCACCTGGATGGACAAGAACAGAAACAAAACTGGGCCAGAAGACCCAAAGGAATATGGCGCCCACCAAGGACAGAAGATCAGAGATGTAAGAGGGAGTGTCCTTGGGGTGTCTCGTCTGGAGTCCTGACCGGTACAAAGCTAGGGAGGCCCCCAGACCAAAGTAGCAAGAAAAGACATGGACGGTGACAGTTCCTCCAATGTCCACTGCTTGGAAGTAGCTTATAATTAGCCACTCACAAGCTACGTAGAGGGGCACCTCAAAGAAGCCCATGAGGAGAAGCTGGATGGGACTGGTTCGGCCCAAGATGGCCCCTGCAGAGATGAGGACAGTCACAGTGGCAAACTCCGCAGTCAGAAGGTTGTAGAGGCCTAGATGGATCTTTCCATCGTGGTAATGATAGATGAACCCCTGCACGATCAGAGCCCACTGCACAGAGAAGTTGGACAACAGGAAGTTGTAGGCCACAGCACTGACCCCGTAGCCTTTCATAAACGCCAGAAGCAAACCGAGGCCAACCAACAACATCAACTGGATGTCTTGGAAGAGAGAGAACAAGACATAGAGCTGGTTATCAGCTGGGTCAACGTCAGCAGGCTGGCGGGCAGCATCCGTGTGCCGGTCGTATGTTGTGAAGAGCACAAAGATGAAGAGGAGGGCACCTTGAAAGACAAAGAGCAAGACGGGCAACCGGCAACGGAGGCTGGTGGAGAAGAGTTTGGACATGTTCCACTCAGCAGGTCCGAGACGAACCTGTGAAAAAGCAACAAGAAGACGCAAAAATATTAACAATTTTGAGAAGGCTATTGCAAAGGTCTTCCAACTTGTGGTCGACTCTGGACTTTTCAAACATCCACCAGACTCAACCTTGCAAAGCCGAGGGATTTCTGCAAGTAGTACAGGAGGTCCTCGACTTCAAACAGTTCATTTAGGGACTGTTTGAAGGTACTATGGCACTGAAAAAAGTAACCTATGACCAGTTACTTACGACTATTGCAGCATCCTCATGATCACCTGATCAAAATTTTGACACTTGGCAACTGGCATGTACTTATGACGGTTGCAGTGTCCCAGGGTCACGTGATCCCCTTTTGCGACCTTCTGACAAGCAAAGTCAATGGGGAATCCAGATTCACTTAACAACCATGTCAAATCAACCTTTATTGTCAAAGTGCAATATGTGTACAATGAGATTGGCTGAGCCTCTGCTAAATTAACCAGATTCCCTTAACAACTGTGGCAAGAAAGGTCGCAAAACGAGGCAAAATTCACTTAACGAATGTCTCGCTGAATAAATGTCTCGCTTAGCAACAAAATTTGGGGCTCCGTTGTGATCGTAAGTCGAGGACTACCTGTACCCCCCCCCCCAGCTCAGAGTTTCTCACTCGAGGTGTGGACTTCAACTCCAAGAATTCTTCAGCCAGCCATGCTGTCAGGCTGTAAAATTGATGGCAGGAGAACTGTACTTTCAAAACCATGAGATTCTGTTAATGTAGCTTTACAGTAAAATAGAATTAGCTTATTTGGCTGGGTTTAGTGTCCGATGCATCTGGTAAGGCTGACAGTAGCAGAAAATAAAAAGAGGTCATTTCTGGCGTGCAGAATTGTCCTTTCTGCTTGTATAATGACACTTACATGAGGCACTTAATCTCCGACGTTAAACATTAACCAAAGATTGAATCCACTTGTAGGGAAAAATTTAACTTGTTTCTTGAGCAAGCTTCAGAAAATTGCAGAGATGCCTTTTTGGACCAACTATCAAAAATGTCACAATATGCGGCAATAAAACTGTCCTCCACATTCCTCACTGTATTGGTCCAAAGATATGGACTTTAGCCAGATTTCATGACGGCAATTTCTGAATAAATAAAGCTTTTAACCACAGGTTGTTGAGCCCTAATCAAACAAAGGTAAAGGCGATTTTCGGTATTGTTTGCCATCGATATATTAGCTGATCTTGCTGAATCTTTTTTTTTTTTAAAAAAAAAGAAGTTAGAACGTTCAATTACATAGAAAAATGAAATCTGGTAGGAAACCATAAATACACCCATTCAGGGTAAACCACAGTCGCTATCAAGACAGGGTATATTTGTTTGAGAAGCACAAGGCAGTTTTTTAAAAAATTATTTATTTTTATCCCACCTGTATTGTTTTTATAAATAAGCTGGAGAACATACCTTATGCCCCTTCTTCGTTCTATTTTCCCCACAACAGTAACCTTGTGAGGTAGTGAGATTAGGCTGAGAAAGTGATCGGCCCCAAGTCACCCAGCCGGCTTTCATGCCTAAAGTGGGACTAGAACTCACCATCTCCTGGTTGAATGGCCCAAAGTCACCCAGGTAGCTTTCATGCCTAAAGTGAGACTAGAACTCACTGTCTCCTGGTTGAATGGCCCAAAGTCACCCAGCTGTCTTTCATGCCTAAAGTGGGACTAGAACTCACCGTCTCCTGATTGAATGGCCCAAAGTCACCCAGCTGGCTTTCATGCCTAAAGTGGGACTAGAACTCACCATCTCCTGGTTGAATGGCCCAAAGTCACCCAGCTGGCTTTTATGCCTAAAGTGGTACTAGAACTCACCGTCTCCTGGTTGAATGGCCCAAAGTCACCCAGCTGGGTTTCATGCCCAAAGCAGGACTAGAACTCACAAACTCCTGGCGATTGGGCCAAAGTCACCAAACTGTGATGCCTAAGGCAAGTCTAGAACTCACAGTCTCCAGGTGATTGATCCAAAGTCACTCAGCCAGCTTTCACATTTAAGGAGGGACTAGGACTCATATTCTCCTTTTTCCTAGCCTGGTACCTTAACCAGTTGACCAAATTGTCTCTCTCCTACAGAGAGGATGCCCTCTCCTTTATTAGACATGGTTCAACTGGAGAGTATCAAAAACTGAGAAGAACCCTTGGAGATCTTCTAATCCTCAGTCAACCTTGACCGACGGCCGTGCAAATTTAGACATCCCTCTCTAAACTTTCCACCTGTCCACTTTTGTCCTAATCTTGGATGCTAGAAGGCTAGGAAGAATCCATCCATGTTACACATACTTTTCTTTGAAAATCTGGATTCACGCATTCATACATTTAGCCTTCAAGTTAAGGTCACCTAACCATAACCGACCAGATTTTACAATTTTATTGTAATTGGCAATCTTCAACAAAAGATTGCTGGCAATCTTCAACAAAACCATTGTAAAAATGGGCAGATGACCTTGGGATGCCATAAACGGCTGTAAAGTATAGGTTTACCATACACCGCTTAGAGATGTAATAAATAAACAAATAAATAAACAAACCAATAAATAACTGCAGCCATTTTGCTGAGTGTTCAAAGTGAAGTCACATGACCATGGGTGGGATGGGGGGGGGGACTCTCAGAACCTCTGATTCAGGTGTCTTAAATCCCCTTTTTCAGGCAGGTTGGATCTTCCAACGGTTGCTAAGCCACTGGTCGTAAGCCGAAGACTACTTGTCCGTGGGTTTCAAAACTCCCCCGCCCCACCGTCTCTTTCTGCTCTTTGTTCTCATTGCTGATGTTTTAGAGTTTAACAACCACAGCTGGGGAATATATATATATATATATATATATATATATATATATATATATATATATATATATATATATATATATATACTGTATATTTGAGCCAGCGAGACAAATAAGATTGCCCTGCCCAATGCAGGCAGTCCAGATGTGACAAAGATGGCTGCTTTTTTTTTTTTAAGTTAAACCAAACCACAGAGTTGTAGTCAGGACCCCATAGATGGAGTTTGGAAATGTTTAACTTCTCTGAGCTCTTTCTTTCCATATTATTCCTTCCTTTCGTATGACTTTAGGGAAGTGAACCATAGTAGCTATCACCTTCATCATCATCATGGGATTCCTAGAGGGGCTCCATATCTGTAAGGCCCCTCTAGGGCTTTGACTCTATGCCTCATCATACAAGCCAACTGATGGGGAGATTAGTTAAGCCTAAACCAGGCAACTTGAAGACTGGTGGACTTCAGTTCCCAGAATTCCTCAGCCAGCTATACCAAGTTTGGAAACTCTTAGCCCAGGGGTGGGGAGCCTTGGCTCTTTTATGACTTGTGGACTTCAACTCCCAGAATTCCTGAGCCAACATGGCTCAGTTTGGAAATCTCTTCCTTTCCCCTCAGCGTGGATGGCTCAGGAATTCTGGGAATTGAAGTCCACAACTCATGAAGCCCTCAGGGACCCTTTGGGGCTAACCCTACTTCTTTTTGCTTCCAATGGCATCCAATACAACTCACAACCATTCAGTTAGCAACTGTTCGAAGTTACAACGGCACTAAGAAAAAAGGGACTTAAAACCAGTACTCACATTTATGACCGTGATAGCATCTCCATGGTCATGTGATCAAAATTTGGGCGCTTGGCAACAGGCATGTAATGGTGGCATCCCAGGGTCATGTGATTGCCCTTCACCACTTTCTCAGCCAGCTTCCGACCACCAACATCAAGCTGTATTCGTTTAACGACCGCGTGATTCACTTAGCGGCAGTGATTTCCTTAACAACCGTGGCAAATAGGTTTACAATTGGGCATGGCTCACTGAACAATGGCTTTGTTTAATGACAGAAATTGCAGTCATAAGTCGAGGACTATCTATACAACATATTTGCCCGATAGTCGTGTTTATTTGTAAAATTGATTGGCCCCTTCTCTTATCCAGGGTAAACGGTGGGCGTCTTACAATCATAACTAACCTGAATCTTGACCCACTCAAATAAAGCCACAGTGTGTATTACACAATGTTGTGTATCTATGGAGATTCTCAGTCATCCAGGTATGGTTTTTTTCCTCAGGAGGCAACTGGATTTTCTTGTTTTTCTTTTTTATTTTTCGCTTCTCATCCAAGAAGCTTCTTCAGCTCTGACTGGATGGTGGGGAGCAAGCAATATAAGTCCTTCCAGTAACTGTGAGAGGGATCTTGGAGTTTTAGTGGACAATCAGTTAAATATGAGTCAACAGTGTGCAGCAGGAGCCAAAAAAAAAACCCCAACACAATCCTAAATTGCATTAACAGGGATTCACTCAAGATCAAGTGAGGTACTAATACCACTCTATAAAGCAGTGGTTCTCAACCTGTGGGTCGGGACCCCATTTGGGATCGAACGACCATTTCACGGGGGTCGCCAAACAAAGCAGTCCGCCATTTTTTCCCCCTTTTCCTTAGCTGTGCTACTCCCTTTTATTCTATTGGTTTTTGAAAGCCAATAAAATAGACTCTCTTGAATAGAGTCTAATTCTATTGGCTTTCAAAAGCCAATAGGAATTGTCCAGGCTGTCTCTGCCCTGCTGAGCCTACCAAAAGTCCCATTCTGCAAACAGTGCTGCACCAGTTGAGTAGTCCTCGACTTACGACCGGTTGAGTAGTCCTCGACATACGACCGGCTGGGGATTGCGGCATTAAAAAGGTTGAGAACCACTGCTATAAAGCCTTAGTAAGGCCACACCTAGAATACTGCAATCAATTTTGGTCTATCTTCCTGGGCTCCAAGATCACCACAGATGGGCACTGCAGCCAAAAAATTAAAAGACACTTGCTCCTGGGGAGGAAAGCTATGGCAAATCTAGACAGCATACTAAAAAGCAGAGACATCACCCTGCCAACAAAGGTGTGTATAGTCAAGGCCATGGTTTTCCAAGTTGCAATGAATGGCTGTGAAAGTTGGACCATAAGAAAGGCTGAGCACCAAAGAATGGAGGCCTTTGAACTCTGGTGCTGGAGAAGACTCCTGCGAGTCCCCTGGTCTGCAAGGCGATCCAACCGGTCAGTCCTAGAGGAGATCAACCCCAACTGCTCTTTAGAAGGCCAGATCCTGAAGTTGAAACTCAAGCACTTTGGCCACCTAATGAGAAGGAAGGACTCACTGGAGAAGAGCCTAATGCTGGGAAAGATGGAGGGCAAGAGAAAAAGGGAACGACAGAGAATGAGATGGCTGGATGGAGTCACTGAAGCAGCAGGCGTGAGCTTCAATGGACTCCAGAAGATGGTAGAGGACAGGAAGACCTGGAGGAACATTGTCCATGGGGTCATGATGGGTCGGACACGACTTGGCAACTAACAACAACGACACGCTACAGAAAAGATGTCGAGACTCTAGAAAAAGTACAGAGAAGAGCAACAAAGATGATCGGGGGATGGAGACTAAAATATATGAAGAACGGTTACAGGAACTGGGCATGGCTAGTCTAGTGAAGAGAAGGACCAGGGGGGACATGATAGCAGTCTTCCAATATTTGCGGGGCTGTCCCAGAGGGGAGGGGGTTAACCTATTCTCCAAAGCACCTGAAGGCCAGACAAGGAATAAAGGATGGAAACTGATCAAGGAGAGACTCAACCTGAAAATAAGGAGAGATTTTCTGACAGTGAGAACAATCGACCAATGCAACAGATTGCTTTCAGAAGTTGTGGGAGCTTCATCACTGGAGGCTTTCAAGAAGAGGCTGGACTGTCACTTGTTAGAAATGGTGTAGGGTCTCCTGCTTGGGCAAGGGGTTGGACTAGATGACCTCCAAAGTTCTATTCTATTCTATTCTATTCTATTCTATTCTATTCTATTCTATTCTATTCTATTCTATTCTATTCTATTCTATTCTACAATCTGTTTTCTATTCTATTCTACTCTATTCTATTCTATTCTATTCTATTCTATTCTATTCTATTCTATTCTATTCTATTCTACATTCTGTTTTCTATTCTATTCTGTTCTATTCTACAATCTGTTTTCTATTCTATTCTATTCTATTCTATTCTATTCTATTCTATTCTATTCTATTCTATTCTATTCTATTCTATTCTACAATCTGTTTTCTATTCTATTCTATTCTATTCTACATTCTGTTTTCTATTCTATTCTGTTCTATTCTACAATTTGTTTTCTATTCTATTCTATTCTATTCTACAATCTGTTTTCTATTCTATTCTATTCTATTCTACAATCTGTTTTCTATTCTATTCTATTCTATTCTACAATCTGTTTTCTATTCTATTCTACAATCTGTTTTCTATTCTACTCTACTCTATTCTATTCTATTCCATTCTATTCTATTCTATTCTACATTCTGTTTTCTATTCTATTCTGTTCTATTCTACAATCTGTTTTCTATTCTATTCTATTCTATTCTATTCTATTCTACAATTCTATTCTATTCTATTCTATTCTATTCTACAATCTGTTTTCTATTCTATTCTATTCTACAATCTGTTTTCTATTCTATTCTACAATCTGTTTTCTATTCTATTCTATTCTATTCTATTCTATTCTACAATCTGTTTTCTATTCTATTCTATTCTATTCTACAATCTGTTTTCTATTCTACAATCTGTTTTCTATTCTATTCTATTCTACATTCTGTTTTCTATTCTATTCTGTTCTATTCTACAATCTGTTTTCTATTCTATTCTATTCTATTCTATTCTATTCTATTCTATTCTATTCTATTCTATTCTATTCTACAATCTGTTTTCTATTCTACTCTACTATTCTATTCTATTCTATTCCATTCTATTCTATTCTATTCTACATTCTGTTTTCTATTCTATTCTGTTCTATTCTACAATCTGTTTTTCTATTCTATTCTATTCTATTCTATTCTATTCTATTCTATTCTATTCTATTCTATTCTATTCTACAATCTGTTTTCTATTCTATTCTATTCTACAATCTGTTTTCTATTCTATTCTACAATCTGTTTTCTATTCTATTCTATTCTATTCTATTCTATTCTACAATCTGTTTTCTATTCTATTCTATTCTATTCTACAATCTGTTTTCTATTCTACAATCTGTTTTCTATTTTATTCTATTCTATTCTACATTCTGTTTTCTATTCTATTCTGTTCTATTCTACAATCTGTTTTCTATTCTATTCTATTCTATTCTACAATCTGTTTTCTATTCTATTCTATTCTATTCTACAATCTGTTTTCTATTCTATTCTACAATCTGTTTTCTATTCTACTCTACTCTATTCTATTCTATTCCATTCTATTCTATTCTATTCTACATTCTGTTTTCTATTCTATTCTGTTCTATTCTACAATCTGTTTTCTATTCTATTCTATTCTATTCTATTCTATTCTATTCTATTCTACAATCTGTTTTCTATTCTATTCTATTCTACAATCTGTTTTCTATTCTATTCTACAATCTGTTTTCTATTCTACTCTATTCTATTCTATTTTATTCTATTCTATTCTATTCTATTCTACATTCTGTTTTCTATTCTATTCTGTTCTATTCTACATTCTGTTTTCTATTCTATTCTGTTCTATTCTACAATCTGTTTTCTATTCTATTCTATTCTATTCTACAATCTGTTTTCTATTCTATTCTATTCTATTCTACAATCTGTTTTCTATTCTATTCTACAATCTGTTTTCTATCTACTCTACTCTATTCTATTCTATTCTATTCCATTCTATTCTATTCTATTCTACATTCTGTTTTCTATTCTATTCTGTTCTATTCTACAATCTGTTTTCTATTCTATTCTATTCTATTCTATTCTATTCTATTCTATTCTATTCTATTCTATTCTACAATCTGTTTTCTATTCTATTCTATTCTACAATCTGTTTTCTATTCTATTCTACAATCTGTTTTCTATTCTACTCTATTCTATTCTACTCTATTCTATTCTATTCTATTCTATTCTATTCTATTCTATTCTATTCTATTCTATTCTATTCTATTCTATTCTATTGGTTCCTGAATGGTCCTAACGCCTTCGAAGAAAAACAAGAAACTCCAATTGCATACTTTACACCGGGGTGAGGAACAATGGCCCCTTTACGACTTGTGGACTTCAACTCCCAGAATTCCCGAGCATAGCTGGCTCAGGAATTCTGGGAGTTGAAGTCCACAAGTCATAAAGGGGCCATCGATTCTCACCCCTGCTTTACATAAATGCTCACCCTTCCGGACTCAGTGGATTTCAGCTACTCCTTACAGTTGCGCCCTCTTCGCCAATTACAAATTCCTCGGTGTAGTGCAGTAGTGTTACTCCAGTAGTCGTTGTGTGTCCTTTGGAGTCACTTGGGTGCTGTTGCAGGAAAAGGAAGTCAGAAGTTAGTACTCCGAAAAAACTCTAACTTGATTTTTTATAAGGCAAGGAAGGTATTTATTTCATATGGACCTGAGTTCCGCTATGGGGTTAGTAAAACTGTCTGTCCACCTTTGACAATGCCCCACCATTCAAAGGAGTTAGGAAATGCATCTTGCCGATGTCCCACTTCTTTTATAGGTTGCAATCCAGAAGGAGATCCTTGGGCCTGGGTTGGAGTTAAATTGTAACTTTTATTGATTATTGCAACGCAACCCACAAAGCCAACCCTAACCCTGAGAACATTTCCCAGTGACCTATCCCCACAGTAACAATCTTCTCTGATTTTCTTTTTTTCAAGGCACGTATGAGATGGTTTCCATCTGGAAGCTAAAACATATAAAGAACGGTTGCTGAAATTGGGTAGGTCTAGGCCAGGGATAGGCAACCTTGGCTCTTTTATGACTCGTGGACTTCAACTCCCAGAATTCCTGAGCCAGCATGGCTCAGCTTTGAAACCTCTCCCTTTCCCCTCAGCATGGCTGGCTCAGGAATTCTGGGAGTTGAAGTCCACGAGTCATAAAAGAGCCAAGGTTGCCTACCCCTGGTCTAGAGGCTAATGAAAAGAAGGACCAGGGGTGATGTGATAGCACTGTTCCAATCTCTCAGGGGCTGCCCCCAAAAAGAGGGAGTCAAGCTATCCTCCAAAGCACCTGAAAGCAGGACAAGAAGCAACGGATGGAAAGTCATCAAGGAGAGAGAAGCAACCTGGAACTGAGGAGAAATTTCCAGCCAGTGAGAACAATTGCAGGTGGTTTACTTACAATAGTTCATGTAGTAACTATTTGAAGTTACAATGGCACTAAAAAAAGGGACTTACGACCATTTTTTACACTTATGACCCTCCATGATCACGTGATCAAAATTCAGACGTTTGGCAACTGACTCATCTTTGCGACTGTTGCAGTATCCCGGGGTCACATAATCCCCTTTGGTGACCTTCTGATAAGCAAAATTATTTGGGAAGCCAGATTCATTTAACAACCCTATTACTCACTTAACAACCCCAGCGATTCATTTAACAACCATGGCAAGAAAAGTCGTAAAATGGGGCAAAATTCACTTAACAACTGTCTCCTGTAGCAACAGAATTTTTAGGGTCTTGAGTCAAGGACAGCCTGCAATTAGTGGAACCGCTTGCCTCCAGAAGTTGTGGGTGTTCCATCACATGGACAGCCACTTGTCTGAAATGCTATAGGGTGTGAGCAGGGGGTTGGGCTAGAAGACCTCCAAGGTCCCTTCCAATTCTGGTGATTATGGATTCTTTAGATGTGAAGGAGCCTTCCTTTAGAGAAACTCTTAAATTCTCTTAAAGGAGCATTTCAAAAGGCCTCTGTCAGGGCAGTGGCATGAAAAAGGCCCATCCAGATGGTCACCAGCATCTTTGTTGCGCATTAAAGGAGCCAGATGTTCTTTTGCTGCTTCTGCTTTGGCAGTTACACTAATTTCCATGGGGGCATTTCTTAAAGAGGTGGCCTCTTTCTTGAAGCCTCTAATAAATAGGGCAGATGTGCTGCATTCAGCGTGGGTCAGAATGATGACTTCCAGAGAAAATCTGGAGTGTGTGGAGCTATCATCACTACCGTTATCCTATAATAACAACAGCAACAACAATAATAATTCTATTCTATTCTATTCTATTCTATTCTATTCTATTCTATTCTATTCTATTCTATTCTATTCTATTCTATTCTATTCTGTTCTGTTCTATTCTATTCTATATTCTCTTCTCTTCTATTCCATTCTATATTCTATATTCTATATTCTATATTCTATATTCTATATTCTCTTCTCTTCTCTTCTCTTCTCTTCTCTTCTCTTCTCTTCTCTTCTCTTCTCTTCTCTTCTCTGTTCCAGGGGTGTCAAACTCACAATGTCACGTGACATGTTACGACGTATCACGACTTTTTCCTCATTGCCAGAGCTGGGGTGTGCCTGGTTTTGGCATGACGTATCCGGTCTGCAGGCCGGCAGTTTGACACCCCTGTTCTGTTCTATTGTAATAATAGAGTTGGAAGGGAACTTGGAGGTCTTCTAGTCCAACCCCCTGCTCAGGCAGGAAACCCTATAACATTTCAGATAAAATCCTTAGTTATAGATATGCAGAGAACAAACCTTAATTTTTTCCTGGAGGAATCTGTAACAGGTTGTCACCCCAATTTTGATCTCCTGTTTGCCATAAAGGCTGCTGGGGGTATCCTCCCTCGACTGTAAAGGAGACGGCAGTCAAAATATATACCATAGACAGTCCTCGAGTTACAACCACCATTGAGACCAACATTGATGTTGCTAAGCGAGATGGTTGTTAAGTGAGTTTTGCCTCATTTTACAACTTTTCTTGCCACAGTGGTTAAGTGAATCACTGCAGTTATGTTAGTAACATGGTTGTTAAGCGAATCTGGCTTCCCCATTGACTTTGCTTCTCAGAAGGTTGCAAAAGGCGATCATGGGACTTGGGACAGTGCGACTGTCATAAATATGAGTCTCAGTTGCCAAGCATCTGAATTGTGATCACGTGATGATGGGGATGCTGCAACAGACGTGAAGTGTGAAAAACGGTCCTAATTCGTCTTTTTTTTCAGTGCTGTTGTAATTTGGAGCCGTCACTAAATGAACTGCATACGTCTAAGCCAGGGGTAGGCAACCTTGGCTCTTTTATGACTTGTAGACTTCAACTCCCAGAATTCCTGAGCCAGCCATGCTGAGGGGAAAGGGAGAGGTTTCCAAGCTGAGTCATAAGCACAATAAAATCCCTTCAAGGGAAAAGGGAGAGCTGAGCCATGCTGGCTCAGGAATTCTGGGAGTTGAAGTCCATGAGTCATGAGGGGACCATAGTTCCCCCATGCTGGCTCAGGAATTCTGGGAGTTGAAGTCCACGAGTCATGAGGGGACCATAGTTCCCCCATGCTGGCTCAGGAATTCTGGGAGTTGAAGTCCACAACTAAGCTATTCTCCAAAGCACCTGAAGGCAGGACAAGAAGCAATGGGTGGAAACTAATCAAGGAGAGAAGCAACCTAGAACTAAGGAGAAACGTCCTGACAGTGAGAACAATTAATCAGTGGAACAACCTGCCTCCAGAAGCAGTAAATGCTCCAACACTGGAAGTTTTTACGAAGAGACTGGACAGCCATTTGTCCGAAATGGTGTAGGGTTTCCTGCCCGAGCAGGGGGTTGGACTAGATGACCTCCAAGGTCCCTTCCAACTTTACTATTATTATTATTATTATTATTATTATTATTATTATTATTATTATTATTATTATAAGAGAGCCAAGGTTGCCTAGCCCTGCCTAAATGACTGAATTTTGATCACGTGATCGTGAGGAAAAAATATTTAAATATTTAAACCAGGGGTCTTCAAATTTGGCTCTTTTATGACTCGTGGACTTCAACTCCCAGAATTCCTGAGCCAGCCTCACTGAGGGAAAAGGGAGAGGTTTCCAAGAATTCCTGAGCCAGCCATGCTGAGGGGAAAGGGAGAGGTTTCCAAGCTGAGCCAGGCTGGTTCAAGAATTCTGGGAGTTGAAGTCCACGAGTCATAAAAGAGCCAAGATTGCCAACCTCTGGTCTAAGTGCTATTGCTATTGCTATTTTAAGCACTTGGAGGGAAACCTTGAGTGAAAATCCTAGGGCTGAACCAGTGGTGGGATTCAAATACGTGAACAACCGGTTCTCTGTGTGGATGCCACTTCTGGAAGTCGGTTCTGGGCCTGGGCAACCAAAAATTAGCTACCAAACCGGTGTGAATTGGCTGAATCCCACCCCTGGGCTGAATGCTCGAATGGAAAGAAATGACAGGAAAAAAAATCCTGAAAATGCTGAACTTTTTCCATCAGTGCCCAGAAAGCTCCACCTACAGAACTAGAGCTGAGCTTGACTCAGAGAGACGTTACCTTAATTGCTGATCGGGCATAAAGGGGACATTGAGATGACCCAAATAAAATGCCTTGTCATGATTCTCTATCAGGCAGGGCTTGCAAGAGGACAAAGTCCCACCTGCCTTTTGAAGACTGGTGACCTAATCAGAAAAAGGAAGACTATTGAATGACAGGGGGGAAGTGAACTCCTAAGCCAATTTTTCCTGGCCTCTCCAGGACGTTTCTCCTCCAAATATTAACCAGCCCTGACCCTGATTACTTGTTCAAATTCAGACCAGGTTTTCTGCGTGTCTCCCGAAAACCTGGGCTGAATTACAACCATTCGTTTAGTAACCGTTCAAAGTTGCAACGGCACTCAAAAAGAAAATGACTTACAAGCGTTGCTTGCACTTAACAGCCTTCACAGTATCCCCACGGATCATCGGATCAAAATTTGGCCATTTGGCCAGCAGTATCTGTTTTCTTGCAGCATCTTGGGGGTCACGTGATCTCCACTTGCAACTTTCCCAGCTGGCTTCTAACAAGCAAAGTCACTGGGGGAAGCCGGATTCATTTAACAACCATGTAATTCACCTAACTGGTTGACTCAGCCTTCCATCCTTCCGAGGTTGGTTAAATGAGGACCCAGATTGTTGGGGGGCAGATTGTTGGGGGGACTTTGTAAGCCGCTTAGAGAGGGCTGGAAAGCACTGTGAGGAGGTATATAAGTCTAAGGGCTATTGCATTTACTAACTGTAGTGATTCACTTAACTGTGGAAAAAATGACCTTGGAAGGATGGAAGACTGAGTCAACCTTGAGCCCATCAGGACTGAACTCTTGGTAATAGAATGGAGAGTTAGCCTGCATACTGCATTCTGATAGATAGATAGATAGATAGATAGATAGATAGATAGATAGATAGATAGATAGTTAGATAGATAGATAGATAGATAGATAGATAGATAGATAGATAGATAGATATAGGATAGGATAGATAGATTGATACATAGATAGAGATAGGATAGGATAGGATAGGATAGGATAGGATAGGATAGGATAGGGTAGATAGATAGATAGATAGATATAGGATAGGATAGGATAGATAGATTGATACATAGATAGAGATAGGATAGGATAGGATAGATAGATAAATAGATAGGAAAGATAGAAAGAGATAGATAGATAGATAGATAGATAGATAGATAGATAGATAGGATAGATAGATAGATAGATAGATAGATTGATACATAGAGATAGGATAGATTGATAATAGATAGATAAATAGATAGATAGATGATAGATATAGATGGATGATAGATAGATAGATAGGATAGATAGATAGATAGAGATAGGATAGGATAGGATAGATAGATAAATAGATAGGAAAGATAGAAAGAGATAGATAGATAGATAGATAGATAGATAGATAGATAGATAGATAGATAGATAGATAGATAGATAGATAGATATAGGATAGGTAGGATAGGATAGATAGATTGATACATAGATAGAGATAGGATAGATTGATAATAGATAGATAAATAGATAGATAGATGATAGATATAGATGGATGATAGATAGATAGATAGATAGATAGATAGATAGATAGATAGATAGGATAGATAGATAGATAGATAGATAGATAGATAGGTAAGATGGATAGATGATAGCAATAGCACTTAGACTTATATACCGCTTCACAATGCTTTACAACCCTCTCTAAGTGTTTTACAGAGTCAGCCTGTTGCCCCCAACAATCTGGGTCCTCATTTTTACCAACCTTGGAAGGATGGAAGGCTGAATCAATCTTCAGCTGGCCAGGATCGAACTGCTGGCAGTCGGCAGAGTTAGCCTGCAATGCTGCATTAAAACCACTGCACCACCACAGCTCATCAACCCCCACCGTTAATCTTGCACAACATCTTTCTGGGGAATACGAACACAAGTTTATATAATTAATTCCACCTTTCCTAAAGCCCAGTCCCCCCCCCCCGCATTTGACATTTAATTAGCATTTATCGTTACAGAGAAAGCCCCACATTTTGCGAATGCGAGTGTTCAACGTCCCAGCTCAAAATCGGTGAACAAAGACAAATTCTTTTATAGAGTTTATAATCTATAATATTGATTGGTAATCTTTTAAACCTTTTATAGATAGCAGTTCCCTCCTTTGAGGAAGGCCTTTGCCCAGTGGTGGGATTGAAATACCTGAACAACTGGTTCTCTTATGGCTAGAACAGAGTTTTGGAAGTGGCTGGTTAGAAGAAATATTAGGTGAACATGTTGATTTTAAACCTGAACTTTTTTTTACTAGGTATAATGCCTGAAAAGATTAATAAGCAGAGTTTATTCTTAATTTTACACATCACTACAGCAGCGAGAATAATCTTCGCACAATACTGGAAGAACGAAGAATTGCCATCAGAAGAAGAAATAATTAGGAAAATATTGGAATGTGCAGAGATGAACAGATTAACTATGAGATTGAAAGATAAAGAAGACACGGACTACTACCAAATTTGGGGTCTATTTTATTGTTGGGTTAGAGCAGTGGTTCTCAACCTGTGGGTCAGGACCCCATTTGGGGTCGAACGACCATTTCACAGGGGTCGCCAAACAACGCAGTCCGCCATTTTTTTCCCCTTTTCCTCAGCTGTGCTACTCCCTTTTATTCTATTGGCTTTTGAAAGCCAATAGAATAGACTCTCTTGAATAGAGTCTAATTCTATTGGCTTTCAAAAGCCAATAGGAATTGTCCAGGCTGTCTCTGCCCTGATGAGCCCGCCAAAAGTCCCATTCTGCAAACGGTGCTGCACCAGTTGAGTAAGTCCTCGACTTACGACCGGTTGAGTAGTCCTCGACTTACAACCGGTTGGGGGTCGCAGCATTAAAAAGGTTGAGAACCACTGGGTTAGAGGAAAGAATGAAGGATTAGGAACTGAATATGTATTAGCATAACTAATCCCAGACAAACTCGTTGATTGAAAAATTAACATATGTATACAAAAGAAAATCAATAAAATCTTTATTTAAAAAAAAGAGTTTCGGAAGTGGCATCCACGTACTTCCGGCGGGCCGTTCTAGGCCTGGGAGGCCTCCTCCAGACGTCTGAGGCCTAGAATGGACATCTGGAAGTGGCATCCATGCACTTCCGGCGGACCATTCTAGGCCTGGGAGGCCTCCTGCAGGCCACTGAGGCCTAGACTGGACTTCTGGAAGTGGCATCCATGCACTTCTGGCAGACCATTCTAGGCCTGGGAGGCCGCCGAGGCCTAGACTGGACTTCTGGAAGCAGTGTGCATTCAGTCAGTTCTCCGAACTCAGCAAAATTTAGCTATCGGTTCTGCCGAACCAGTGCGAACCAGCTGAATCTCACCACTGTCTTTGCTCAATGATTGACAGCTGGTTTGCATTGCTTCTGTATTCCCAGCTATTCATAAAATTGGCTTGGAATTCAGACCTGCACAGCTCAACTTGCAGCCTAATTTTGACATTTATTGCAATGTAAACACATGTTTAAGTTGCACAAGTTTTGACCTGTCTTCCTCTCTTTCTCACCCTTATCATACAAAGAGCACCTCGTAGCCCAATGCTTTCAACATGGTGGTGTTTATGTGTTTGTTTTTATTTATTTGGGAGGTTTATCTTAAGCAAAGGCCTCTGGACAGCCATCTGTTTTACAATAGCCAGAGGCATGGTGATGTTATTGCAAACAAATGGACAGGGTACTGCTTTTCTTTTTGTGATAGTTGGCAACATTGCATGCCTGCTGCATGAATTTTAAAGCACATTCTCCCCTCTCTTTATAGATTTAGACCTTTTTTTAAAAAAAATAATACAACCTTTATTATTTTTTATAAATAACTCAAGGCAGAGAGCATGCCTCATTCCACCTGCGATTTTCCCCACAACAATCCTGTGAGGTCATTTGGGATGAGAGAAAGGGATTGGTCCAAAGCCACCTAGCTGGTTTTCATGCCTAAGGCAAGATTAGAACTCACCATCTTCTGGTGATTGGCCCAAAGTCACCCAGTTGGCTTTCATGCCTAAGGCAGTGGACTCATTGTCTCCTGGTGATTCGCCAAAGTCACCCAACCAGCTTTCACACCTAAGGCAAAACTAGAACTCACCGTCTCCTGGTGATTGGCCCAAAGTCACCCAGCCAGCTTTCATGTCTAAGGCGGGACTAGAACTCATGTCTCCTGGTGATTGGCCCAAAGTCACCCAACCCAGCTTTCATATCTAAGGCAGGACTAGAACTCACCGTCTTCTGGTGATTGGCCCAAAGTCACCCAACTTGCTTTCATGCCTAAGGCAAAACTAGAACTCACCGTCTCCTGGTGGTTGGCCCAAAGTCACCCAACTCAGCTTTCATGTCTAAGGCGGGACTAGAACTCACCGTCTCCTGGTGATTGACCCAAAATCACCCAGCCAGCTTTCATGCCTAAGGCAAAACTAGAACTCACCGTCTCCTGGTGATTGGTCCAAAGTCACCCAGCCGCTTTCATGCCTAAGGCGGGACTAGAACTCACCGTCTCCTGCTTTCTAGTCTGATGCCTTAAAGACTACCCAACTCTCTTTCTGCTTCCCAACCCACCACTCATGATGCATACATACCAAATACACCCTTCAGAACCTCTTGCTTTAAAATGCCAACGGTGGCAGCTATGCTTTACGTACCTTCTACTCCACTGGAGTGTTTTTCTACCTATCCTATTAAGTCAGGTAAAACAAGTTTCTGCCAGCTTCTGGCTGGATTTCAGAAACCATCCTTGTATCTGGAATGCGCCTTCAGTATTGTCAACCCAGTGGGGAGAGGCAAGAATAATGTTCTCCCCTCCTTCTAATTCAAATACAAATGTCCATATTTTCTGCTTTATAAAAGGACGGCAGTTCTTAACTGAAGCACGGTGCTATTTCCCAGTGCAGCTGGCTGATATTTCTAAAACAACGTTTTTCAAGAAACTTTAAGCTGTAGGGGCTGCAATTCCCAGAAGTCCCCAGCCAGCAAATATGGACTTCAATTCCCAGAATGTGATTCTCCAAAGCACCAGAGGGAAGGATGAGAAACAACAGATGGAAACTGATCAAGGAGAGAAGCAACCTGGAATTAAGGAAAAACTTCCTGACAGTGAGGACAATTAATCAGTAGAACAGTTTTGCCTCCAGAAATCGTGGCCGCTCCATCACTGGAGGTTTTTAAGAAGAGACTAGAGCAGGGGTGTCAAACTCAATTTTATTGAGGGCCGCATCAGCATTGTGGTTGCCCTCGGAGGTGTATGCGTGGCCAGGATGGGTGCGGCCAGAGTGGGTGTGGCCTATTGGGTGGGCATGGCCAGCTCTACATCGTTCGCTTCAAGAGTGCCTGTGGGGGCCTGGGCAGGAGTGGAAAAGATCTGAGGGTCTCTGGCAGAAGGGGGGAGGGGACCAGGGCAAGCGCCAAGGCATGGTCCACTGGAGGAGCCTCACTGCCTGCTGAAACCCCTCCGTCGGAGCCCATCAAGCCAGATATGTGAAGTAGGCGAGGGCCATTTGCTGGCCACTTCCAGGCGATGGTGCATTTCTTCATTCCTCACAAAGGGTGACCCCTCCCCAGCATGCACCCAGGGGGCGGGGCCAACACAGCAGGGGCTGGTTCCTCGCTGTTTCCAGACGGCCTTGTGGAGCTAAGACTGAGTGCATTTCAGCATAGATGGCCACCACAAAATTGTACATTGGCTCCTGGCTGGCCTGGGTCAGGGCCAAGGCAGCGGGGGCCGTTCCCTTACTGTTTCCAGGATGGCTTCGCAGGCCACATGAAACCACTTCACGGGCCACATCTGGCCCCCGGGTCTTGTGTTTGACATTTCTGGGCTAGAGATATTCACCTGTCTGAGAGGACATAGGTTCTCCTGCTTGAGCAGGGGGCTGGACTAGAAGACCTCCAAATTCCCTTCCAGCTCTGTTCTATTCTAATCCACCTTGCAGGGAAATTGGACGAGTGAATAGATTTCCCCTTTGTTCCGGTTGAAAAAGCAGGATGCAAATCCGAGTCCAACAGCCGTAGACATATACTTCAATGCAATAACCAGCATCTTATTCCTATTGTTTACCCAGACCTCGGGTTTTTTTGACAGTGGCGCTAGGCAGGAAGGGACCTCATTCACATCAATGGACTCACAACTCCTTGAAACCCAGCAGGGCCTTTTCATGTGGCTGTCATAACACCTCGCACACCTTGGCTGCTCTTGAAACAATTCCTGGGGGGGAGAAGGTTGGGGGGAGCAGGAATCAGACCTGGTCAGGATTCGGAGACAGAGACCGTGAGAAAAATCTCAGGGCTGCAGGCTAGACTGGGAAGTTGAAAGGCCATCCGGGAAGAAAGAAAGAAAGCAAGCAAGCGCTCTCTCTCTCTCTACTCTTGCCAAGAAAACCCTAGGGACATCTTCCTGCAGTCTGCAGCCGCCGAGAGGAGAGAGACATGAGTTTGTTTGTTTTTTTATAGACGCCACCAGTGCATGCCGAAAAATGGCTTTGGCACGTTCGTGTCTCCCTGGAGGGTCCAGCTCAGGGCTGCCTGGGCCCTTTCCAGAACGCGTTTTTCCAAAAAGCCAAATCTAGCCTCATGTTTTTCCAAAAAGCAACATCTAGCATTGCATTCCCCCCCCCCAAAAGCTAAATCTAGCATTGTGTTTTTCAAAAAAGCCAACTCTAGCATCGTGCTTTTCCCCACAAGCAACATCTAACATTGTTTTTCCAAAAAATCCAATCTAGCATTGTTCTTTTTCCTAAAAGCAACATCTAGCATCGTGTTCCTCCAAAAAGCCAACTCCTAGTGTGCTTTTCCAAAGAGTCCAATCTAGCACCGTGCTTTTCTCCAAAAGCAACATCTAGCATTGTGTTCCTCCAAAAAGCCAAATCTAGCACTATGTTTTTCCAAAATGCAACATTGCATTTTTTCCAAAAAGCTAAATCTAGCATTGTGTTTTTCAAAAAAGCCAAATCTAGCACCGTGCTTTTCTCCAAAAGCAACATCTAGCATTGTGTTCCTCCAAAAAACCAAATCTAGCACTATGTTTTTCCAAAATGCAACATCTAGCATTGCATTTTTTCCAAAAAGCCAAATCTAGCATCGTGCTTTCCCCCAAAGCAACATCTAACATTGTCTTTTTCCAAAAAATCCAATCTAGCATTGTGCTTTTTTCCCAAAAAGCAACATCTAGCATCGTGTTCCTCCAAAAAGCCAAATCTAGCGCTGTTTTTCCAAAACGCAACATCTAGCATTGCATTTTTTCCAAAAAGCTAAATCTAACATTGTATCTTTCCAAAAAGCTAAATCTAACATTGTATCTTTCCCAAAAAAATCCAATCTAGCATCGTGCTTTCCTCCAAAAAGCAACATCTAACATCGTGTTCCTCCAAAAAGTCAAATCTAGCATGTTCCTGCAAAAAGCCAAATCTTGCGTGCTTTTCCAAATAGCCAAATCTAGCATCGTGCTTTCCCCAAAAAGCAACATCTAGTATCGTATTCTTCCAAAAAGCAATATCTAATGTTGTGTTTTTTGGGGAAAAAAATTCCAATCTAGCATCGTGCTTTTTCCAAATGCCCAAATATATCGCCCAGTAGAGCAAAGGAAGCATCCTCACGACACAAAAGAAATGATGAAGCTTAGGCTGAATCATGAACGCCCTAGCTTGCAGGTCTGTTACTGCCTCTCTCAACCTGCTGATCCCCTCCCAACAGGGAGAATCATAGAATGTAGACCCATAGGGCTCAAAGAGACCGTGGAGGTCTTCTAGTCCAACCCCCTGCTCAAGACAGCAGACCCTACCATCCCAGTCAAATGGCTGTCCAGTCTCTTCTTGAAAACACTCACAACGTCTGGAAGCAAGCTATTCCACTGGTTGATTGTTCTCACTCTCAGAAAATTCTTCTTCCTTCTAAGGTGGATTTCTCTTTAATGATTCCCCACCCCATTACTTCTTGTCCTCAGCCCCCCTTTCTCTATGACATAATAGCTAAGGGGCTGCCACAAAGAAGAGGGAGGGTCAAGGTATCCTCCAAAGCACCTGAAGGCAGGACAAGAAGCAACGGATGGAAACTAATCAAAGAGAGAAGCAACCTAGAACAGTGGTGGCAAACCTATGGCACGGGTGCCAGAGGCGGCACCCAGAGCCCTCTCTGTGGGCACGCGTGCTGTCGCCCCAGTCCTAGGCCTTCAGCTGGGTTTTATAAAACCTTTTCGCTGCCGTGTGCAAAAAAAAAAAAGTTCAATTTCAACTTCTCGCGGGAAAAAAAAGATCTTGCAAAGTTGGAATTGATTGATTGAACTTTTTAGTCCCACCCAGTCTGCCGTGACCACCGCAGCCACGCCCACCCAGTGGGCCATGCCCACCCAATTGGCCATACCCAACCAATGGGCCACACCCAACCAATGGGCCACACCCACCCGGCACTCAACGATGCATAAGTGAGTTTTGAGTTGCAGTTTGGGCACTCAGTCTCTAAAAGGTTCACCATCACTGACCTAGAACTTAGGAGAAATTTCCTGACAGTGGGAACCATTAACCAGTGGAACAAGTTGCCTCCAGAAGTTGTGGGTGCTCCAACACTGTAAGTTTTTAAGAAGAGACTGGACAGCCATTTGTCTGAAATGGTATAGGGTTTCCTGCTGGAGCAGGGGGTTGGATTAGATGCCCTCCAAGGTCCCTTCCAACTCTGCTATTCTGTTATCATATCCCCCCAATCCTTCTCTTCCATAGGCTAGCCCAGGGGTCTTCAAAGTTGGCCTTTTATGACGTGGACTTCAACTCCCAGAATTCCTCAACCAGGCACGCTGGCTGAGGAATTCTGGGAGTTGAAGTCCACAAGTCATAAAAGGGCCCAGTTTGAAGACCCCTGCGCTAGACATATGTAGCTCCCTCAAACCATTCATCCTATGATTTAACGATTTGATTTACAATTTAAGGACCAGAGCACTCCAAAGCTTCCCTCAGCCAAATACTAGTGGCTGCTGTCCCCAACTTGGAAACTCTGAAAAGCTGCTTTAAGTTAGTGGATCACTGCCTCCCTGGATGGATCTCTGAGAAGGCCCCACGAAGTTTTGCAAGCCACCGAGTCCCTCGTTGGCCAGAGGCCATGCCTGCCGAACGCCCCCCCCCCCAGAATTGCTGAGAAAAATCCCGCTGGGAACAAGGCGCCTTGCATCCACATGGCCTGATTGCCAATTGTGCCCTGCAGCAGCAGCAGCGGCTGTCAAAAAATGAAGTAAAATAAAATAAAGTAAAATAAAAACGACAGGCAGGCGGCCAAACCATTATTAAACCCTCCCGAGAGGGACGAGCCGCTTCTCCCTTACCCCACACACCAAGTTTGCGACCCGGGTGCCATTTGTGGGGACGGGCCCCCAAGCCTTTCTGAAAAATCTCCAACCCCCCCCCAATGTCATGTTGCTAGCACATTGCACCCAGCATGACTTATGGGGGCCCTCGGACCGCACACATGTGCGATGAGGTGGCCTCTGGGCCGGGCCTTAAGGGGATGGGGGCATTTTTTGGTGTGGTGTCTTTTCAGACATCAAATGCTAGCTTGTTTCGTCACTCGCTGTCATGGCTCCGTCTGAACTCGCAGGCCCCAAAGCTTTGAAGCCCTGAGGAGAAAAAAGAAGAAAAAAAAAATGTTCGCGACATCTGGAAAAGCTTGGATTAATGAAAACAGAATTCCCCAAACGAGCCGCACCGCTTTGCGAGTTGTGTGTTCCACTGCCGGTTCCATCGCCCGCCCCTGAGTGAATTGGTTAATTTCTTTCAAGCTGCCCCCCCCCTCTCCCCAATTGTCCCCTGTCCTCTCCGGGGGAACAATATTGCTTCTTCCAGTTAGCGCAGTGGTTCTCAACCTTGTTAATGCCGCGACCCCCAACCGGTCGTAAGTCGAGGACTACTCAACCGGTCGTAAGTCTAGGACTACTCAACTGGTGCAGCACCGTTTGCAGAATGGGACTTTTGGCGGGCTCAGCAGGGCAGAGAGCCTGGACAATTCCTATTGGCTTTTGAAAGCCAATAGAACTAGACTCTATTCAAGAGAGTCTCTTCTATTGGCTTTCAAAAGCCAATAGAATAAAAGGGAGTAGCACAGCTAAGGAAAAGGGGGGAAAAATGGCGGACTGCGTTGTTTGGCGACCCCCGTGAAATGGTTGTTCGACCCCAAATGGGGTCCCGACCCACAGGTTGAGAACCACTGAGTTAGCGGATGGCGAACTTCACACTAGCATCAAAGAAAGTGGGCAGTTTGGGGGTCCAGCGTCTTTGTGGAGTCAAGCAATCCTACAATCTTAAAGTACAGAATGACAAGAGTTGGAAAGGACTCTTGGAGTCTTCTAGTCCAACCCCCTGCATGAGCGTTCTGGACAAATCTGGCTATACAATCTCTTGTAAAAAAAATCAAAACCCCAAAACCGTCCAGTGATGGAGTACCTACAATTTCTGAAGGCAAGATGTCCCACTAATTAATTGTTCTTAATTGGATTTGGGAGATCATCTAGTCCAGGGGTCTTCCAACTTGGCCCTTTTATGACTTGTGGACTTCAACTCCCAGAATCTCTCAGCCAGGCACGCGGGTTGGACTAGAAGACCTCCCAGGTCTCTTCCAGATCTATTCTGATTCTGATTCAGAGACACTTTGCTTCCCTCTAGTGGTCACCTGCAGTACTACGCTCCAGATCTGGTCAATCAAATTTTTCTCCTGGTAAACCATCTATTTTGAATACAGGTGATCAAGCACCCACGACGTTTGAAGCCCTTCTAGTCCATCCCCCTATCTTAGCCTCCTCTGACCACCAGCATTGACAAAATATCCCCATTAATCAATTGCAAAAGGCAGCCTTAATAATAGTAATAATAATAATAATAATAATAATAATAATAATAATAATAATAATAATGGACGTGGCAGTGCCTGGAGATAGCAGAATAGAAGAGAAAGAACTGGAGAAGATAACAAAATACAAAGACCTACAAATAGAAATAGAAAGACTGTGGCAAAAGCAAGCAAGGTAGTACCAATAGTAATAGGCTCCTTAGGTGCAATCCCAAAACAACTGGAGCACCACTTGAACATCATTGGCATTGACAAATTCGCTATTAGTCAATTGCAAAAGGCGGCCTTATTAGGAACTGCTTCCATCCTGCGACGATATCTGTAATACCATCAAACATCCACATCTGCCTATCCCAGGTCCTGGGTAAGGACTCGATCGGTAGACAAAATGCCAAATCCAGTCTGAACATCTGGCTGACTGTGCGATGATCCATAATAATAATAATAATAATAATAATAATAATAATAATAATAATAATAAAGTTGGAAGGGACCTTGGAGGTCATCAAGTCCAACCCTCTGCTCAGGCAGGTAACCCTATACCATTTCAGACAGCTTCCCTCTTGCAACAATATTTAACGCCATCTGTCAACAACAGGTGCCTATTCCAGGTCCTTTGGCGGATAAAAATGCCAAATCCAGTTTAAACATGTGGTTGACTGTGCAAGCAACCATAATACAGGCAGATTTGGCAAGTTGCTCATATTTATGATGGTTGCAGTGTCCCAGGATCATGTGACCCCCCTTTTGCTTCATCCCTGGAGGTTTTCAAGAAGAGACTGAACATCCACTTGTCAGAAATGGTATAGGTATCTCCTGCCTGAGTGGTGGGTTGGACTGGAAGACCTCTAAAGACCCTTCTAACTCTGTTATTCTAAGTTAAGATAAATAAAAGAGAAAGTGGAATTGCATTATATATAAGAACTTTATAATCATCATCATCATCATCATCCCAAGTCCTTGGTAAGGACTCGATAGGTAGACAAAATGCCAAATCCAGTCTGAACATCTGGCTGACTGTGCGATGATTAATAATAATAATAATAATAATGATGATGATGATGATGATGATGATGATGATGATGATGATGATGATGATAAAGTTGGAAGGGACCTTGGAGGTCATCAAGTCCATCCCCCTGCTCAGGCAGGAAACCCTACACCATTTCGGACAAATGGCTGTCCAGTCTCTTCTTAAAAACTTCCGGTGTTGGAGCATTTACTGCTTCTGGAGGCAAGCTGTTCCACTGATTAATTGTTCTCACTGTCAGGAAGTTTCTCCTTAGTTCTAGGTTGCTTCTTTCCTTGATCAGTTTCCATCCGTTGCTTCTCATCCTGCCTTCAGGCACTTTGGAGAACAGCTTGACTCCCTCTTCTTTGAGGCAGCCCCTGAGATATTGGAAGACTGCTATCATGTCCCCCCCTCGTCCTTCTCTTCATTAAACTAGACATGCCCAATTCCAGCATCCGTTCCTTGTATGTCTTTAGCCTCCAATCCCCTGATCATCTTTGTTGCTCTTCTCTGTACTCTTTCTAGAGTCTCAACATCTTTTTTACATCGCGTTGACCAAAACTGAAAAGCAAAGTCAATGGGGAAGCCAGATTCACTTAACAACTGTGTTACTAACTTAACTCAGTGTTTCACTTAACAACTGTGGCAAGAAAGGTCGTAAAATGGGGCACAGCTCACTTAACAACTGTCTCGCTTAGCGACAGAAATTTTGGGCTCCACTGTGGTGGTAAGTCAAGGATTACCTGCAATAATTACTGTTAACTATCAAAATAATAATATCGGCCTATCCCGGATCCTCGAAAAGGACTTGATAGGTGAATAAAAATGCCAAATCCAATCTAAACATCTGGCTGACTGTACATAATAATAATAGTAATTTTTTAGTAGGAATCGGTTCACCCTGTCTTTGAATCTCAGGAAGGGAAGAAATGCCAGCAGCCTGTTACGACTGCGGAACACACCTTGTGATCAAAAGAAACCAGCAGGCACAACATAACACAACAATAAACAGATGGAAATCCGGGTGGCCCCTCCCCCTGGTTTCCTTTCCCTGGCCTTGAATCCACTGCATGCCACCTGTCTCAGCACCCCTCTTGGATGTAACAAAGACAACTACAATAACAACAACAACACCCACTCCTTATGTCCAAAGGGGGAAATGGGCCCCCCATTTGCATTCCAGCTGCTTCCATCAAAAGTGGAGGACAAAGTGTCTCCTTGAACTGCCAGATCCAAGCTGCAAAAATGGAGACAACCACTAAGGGGTCCCAAAGAGAGAGAGAGAGAGAGAGACTTTGTTTTCCCCTAGTGGTCAACTGCAGTACTGCATTGCAGATCTGCTCAATCTTATTTCTCTCCTTGAGCTGCCAGATCTGAGCTTCAAAAATCAAGGCAATCAACTAGAGCAGTGGTTCTCAACCTGTGGGTCGGGATCCCATTTGGGGTCGAACGACCATTTCACGGGGGTCGCCAAACAACTCAGTCCGCCATTTTTTCCCCCTTTTCCTTAGCCGTGCTACTCCCTTTTATTCTATTGGTTTTGAAAGCCAATAGAATAGACTCTCTTGAATAGAGTCTAATTCTATTGGCTTTCAAAAGCCAATAGGAATTGTCCAGGCTGTCTCTGCCCTGCTGAGCCCGCCAAAAGTCCCATTCTGCAAACGGTGCTGCACCAGTTGAGCAGTCCTCGACTTACGACCGGTCGAGTAGTCCTCGACTTACGACCAGTTGGGGGTCGCGGCATTAAAAAGGTTGAGAACCACTGAACTAGAGGGCCAGAGAGTGAGTGAGTGAGTGAGTGAGTGAGAGAGAGAGAGAGAGAGAGAGAGAGAGAGACAGACAGACAGACAGAGAGACAGAGACAGACAGACAGAGATTGAGAGACAGAGACACTTTGCTTCCCTCTAGTGGTCACCTGCAGTACTGCATTGCAGACCTGCTCAATCTTATTTCTCTCCAAGTGTCTCGAGTTGCCAGATCTGAGCTTCAAAAATCAAGGCAATCAACTAGAGGGCCAGAGAGTGAGTGAGAGAGAGAGAGAGAAAGAGAGAGAGAGAGAGAGAGATACTTTGCTTCCCCCTAGTGGTCACCTGCAGTACTACATTCCAGATCTGGTCAATTTAATTTCTCTCACCGTAAACCATCTATTTTGAGTACAAGGGGTGGGTGATTAAAAGAAAAAAAAAACGGGATCCCCTCTTTTTTGGTCTTTTTATAGTCTTGACCTCAATAGAAATTAACGTTCCCCCCCCCTTTTCCTTTTTGCGTGAAAAATCACTTCCTTAAAAACAGGTGTTTCAGAGGCTGGATGGGGAGGGGGTGTTGGTCAGGAAAGAAAGACATTGACAAGAGGGAGGGGGCTGGTGATTTTGATGGTTTGTATTTACAAAACCCAGCTTTTTCCTGGTGCCGACGATGGTGGGAAAAACAACAGGATGTGTTGAGCCCAGCCAGCTCCTGAGGTCCTGCACAATGCCGTTGGCACAACTGCATACATATGATGGATTTTTTTTCGTTCTCTCCTCTTTCCCATTTTTTTTTTAATAAAAAAATTTCTCCATCTCCACAAACACAGACATAGGAACGATATCTCCCTGCTGATGCACCTACCATGAACATCCTTCACAACTAGTCAAGGTCTCCCCCGGAAATGGATGCTTGGATTTCCCACCGCTACAAAAAGACCCACAAAAACTTGAGGGGTGTTGTAGACTTTCTCTCTGAGGGAGAGAGAGGAAAGAGGGGGAAAAAAACCCCACCAACAACATTTGCCTATTTCCTTTCCAGTAAACATGTCCTTTCATTCATCCCTGCTTTTGATTTTTCCTTTATCCATTTTAATGTACAGGTAGTCCTTGACTTACGACAGCTTGCTTAGTGACCGTTCAAAGTTACAATGGCACTGAAAAATGTGACTTATGACAGTTTTTCACAGTTACGACCACTGCAGCAGCCCCATGATCACGTGATCAAAATTCAGATTGCTTGGCAACTGGTTCATACTTAACGACCGTTGCTGTGTCCCCGCAGATCACGTGATCCCCTTTTGCGAGCTTCTGTCAAGCAAAGTCGATGGGGGAAGCCAGATTCACTTAAGAACCGGGTGACTTACTTATCAGCTGCAGGGATTCGCTTAACAACGGAGGCAAGGAAGGTCGTAAAATGGGGCAAAACTCACTTAGCAATTGTCTCACTTAGCGACACAAATGTTGGGCTCAGTTCTGGGGTGTAAGTCAAGGACTGCCTGTAGAAGTTTCCCTGGACGATCTCAGAATATTTGCTAACACGAAATGTGGCCTGTATTCTTCAAGTGTTTTAAAAATCCACTCACTCCATTTGCATCGCTCATTCTTTTTGATTAGGGCAGGGGTGGGCAGCCTTGGCTCTTTTATGACTCGTGGACTTCAACTCCCAGAATTCCTGAGCCAGCATGGCTCACCATGGAAACCTCTCCCTTTCCCCTCAGCATGGCTGGCTCAGGAATTCTGGGAGTTGAAGTCCACGAGTCATAAAAGAGCTGAGGTTGCTTAACTCTGGCCTAGGCCTAGGCCGCTTTATGACTCGTGGACTTCAACTCCCAGAATTCCCGAGCCAGCATGGCTCAGCTTGGAAACTTCTCCCTTTCCCCTCAGCATGGCTGGCTCAGGCATTCTGGGAGTTTTGAAGTCCACGAGTCATAAAAGAGCCAAGGTTGCCTACCTCTGGCCTAGGCCGCTTTATGACTCGTGGACTTCAACTCCCAGAATTCCTGAGCCAGCATGGCTCAGCTTGGAAACCTCTCCCTTTCCCCTCAGCATGGCTGGCTCAGGAATTCTGGGAAAAAGTTGCTGAGGTGGAGAAACAATGGACTAGGCTAGGGCAGAAATAAGCAACCTTGGCTCTTTTATGACTCGTGGACTTCAACTCCCAGAATTCCTGAGCCAGCCATGCTGAGGGGAAGGGAGAGGTTTCCAAGCTGAGCCATGCTGGCTCAGGAATTCTGGGAGTTGAAGTCCACGAGTCATAAAAGAGCCAAGGTTGCCTATCCTTGGACTAGGGGGATGAAGACTCTGTATTGACCTATATTTATGTTTCTCAGTCTTGGTGAATTTAAGAGATTTGGACTTCAATTCCCAGAATTCCCTCAGAAAGGCTGAGAAAGCATGGTTTATGTCTGTGCCTGTGGTGTACCCAGGTTGTACAAATGGTGTGCAAAGGGGATTAGAGCTCAAAAGAACAGTCATTAAGCCGTGTTTCTCAACCTTGGCAACTGGAAGATGTCTGGACTTCACCTCCCAGAATTTCCCAACTAGCATGGTTGGCTTGGGAATTGTGGGAGCTGAAGTCCACCCATCTTTGAAGTGGCTGTGGTTGAGAGAACTGATTTAACCTCTGGATCCAGGTCTGTATATAAATACAGCAGTTCCATGATGTCATCATCACACAGATTTTTATCCTTTAGACCAGGGGTAGGCAACTTTGGCTCTTTTATGACTCGTGGACTTCAACTCCCAGAATTCCCAAGTCTATTCTATTCTATTCTATTCTATTCTATTCTATTCTATTCTATTCCATATCCCATCCCATCCCATTATTCTATTCTATTCTGTTCTGTTCTGTTTGTTCTATTCTATTCTATTCTATTCTATTCTATTCTATTCCCTTCCATATCCCATCCCATCCCATCCCATTATTCTATTCTATTCTATTCTGTTCTGTTCTGTTCTGTTCTATTCTATTCTATTCTATTCTATTCTATTCTATTCTATTCTATTCTATTCTATTCTATTCTATTCCATATCCCATCCCATCCCATTATTCTATTCTATTCTATTCTATTCTATTCTATTCCATATCCCATCCCATCCCATCCCATCCCATTATTCTATTCTATTCTATTCTATTCTATTCTATTCTATTCTATTCTATTCTATTCTATTCCATATCCCATCCCATCCCATCCCATTATTCTATTCTATTCTATTCTATTCTATTCTATTCTATTCTATTCTATTCTATTCTATTCTATTCTATTCTATTCCATATCCCATCCCATCCCATCCCATCCCATTATTCTATTCTATTCTATTCTATTCTATTCTATTCTATTCTATTCTATTCTATTCTATTCTATTCTATTCTGCAAGATGGTGGCCAAAACACATGAGATTGAAACCACTCCCATTAATCTTGGCTTTTTAAACTCTTTGTTTGCTGACACCCTAAGTGTCCCAAGCAGGATTGGGATTTATTAATTCTTGGACAGGGCACCAAAAGGAAATCCCAGGGAGGTAAATTAGACAAGGAAGTGGGGAAAAATAATCCTTAGATTAGAAGAAGCTCATGGTACTGTTTCCATATTACAGGTAGTCCTCACTTTACAACCATTCATTTAGTGACCGGTCGAAGTGACAACACCACTGACAAAAGTGACTTTTGATCGTTTTTCACACTTAGGGTATGACTATTGCAGCATCTCCATGGTCACGTGATCAAAATTCAGGCGCTCGGCAACCACTTCATATTTATGACGGTTGCAGTGTCCTGGCAACCAGGAAGCCAGCTTCACTTAACAGCCATGTGGTTAACTTGACAGCTGCAGTGATTTACTTAACAACTAGGGCAAGAAAACTCGTGAAATGGGGGCAGACGTTTAACAATGGTCTTGCTTAGCCACAACGTTGGACGTAAGTCGAGGACTCTCTGTCTCTACAACTTGAACATGAAAGAAAAATGACCTTCTCTCAATTGTCCGCTTGCTCAGCGCGAAGCAACGGAGGGTCTCCAACGACAGATAGAATGTGGGGGTTTTTTTCCTCTTTTTTTTTTTTTTTTGTATTCCAAAACAAAAGATAATGAGAGGAAATCTGTGACCCTCCACATCCCTTGTGTGGGAAGAGGCACAAAATAAAAGCTATTCATTGCCGATTCCTGAGATCCGAAAGTGAGAACAATTCACAAAGCAAAAAAAAAAGAGGAGGAATCTGCAAAGCCAGGGAAGGGAGAGAGAAAAAAAAGGCCGTTTGCCAAATGGAGTTTACTCTTGCGAAGACCCAATAGAGAATACTTTTGAACAGAAACTGATCAAAGAGAGAGAAGCAATCTGGAATTAAGGAGAAACTTCCTGACAGTGAGGACAATTAAGCAGTGGAACGGCTTGCCACCAGAAATCGTGGGCGCTCCATCGCTGGAGGTTTTTAAGAAAAGGCTAGAGACAGTCACCTGTCTGAGATGGTGTAGGTTCTCCTGCTTGAGCTGGACTAGAAGACCTCCAAGGTCCCTTCCAGCTTTATTCTATTCCAGTGATGGCGAACCTTTTAGAGACCGAGTGCCCAAACTGCAACCCAAAACCCACTTTTGCATCGTTGGGTGCCGGGTGGGTGTGGCCCATTGGCTGGGCGTGGCCATTGGGTGGGTGTGGCCAATTGGGTGGTTGTGGCCCATTGAGTGGGTGTGGCTGCGGTGGTAATGGCAGACTGGGTGGGACTAAAAAGTTCAATCAATCAATTCCAACTTTGCAAGATCTTTTATTTACCCTGTGAGAAGTTGAAATTGACTGATTGATTGAACCTTTTTTTTTTTTGCACACGGCGGCAGAGGCCTAAAGCGAAAAGGTTTTATAAAACCCAGCTGAAGGCCTAGGACTGGGGCGACCGTGCTCGTGCCCACAGAGAGGGCTCTGAGTGCCACCTCTGGCGCCCATACCATAGGTTCGCCACCACTGGTCTATTCTATTCTATTCTAGTCTAGTCTAGTCTAGTCTAGTCTAGTCTAGTCTAGTCTAGTCTAGTCTAGTCTAGCCTACAATCTGTCTATTCTATTCTATTCTATTCTATTCTATTCTATTCTATTCTATTCTATTCTATTCTATTCTATTCTATTCTATTCTACAATCTGTTTATTCTATTCTATTCTGTTCTATTCTATTCTATTCTATTCTATCCTATTCTATTCTCAATTAAGCCTCCCGCAGCCTCCGGTTATGTTTAGACCAGGGGTCTTCAAACTGGGCAATTTTAAGACTTGTGGACTTCAACTCCCAGAATTCCCCAGCCAGTAAATTCATAATTTACTATTAATAAAAAATTACTAATAATAATTCTTTAAAATGTCTGAGCATCTTGCTCTTTTTAGGGTCCATCTCCTTATCCTTTTTTGCCCTTTCCATTTAATTTTAATGGGATTATAGTCTGCCCACGAATTTATGTCAATGTTACTTCCTCAATTCCCAAATTCACCTCTGTCGATGCCCAAACCATATCAATTCGAGACCAAGTCTGAGCATCTTTTGCAAGGTTACTGAATACAAAGTTTGCCGGAAAGGATTGAATTTATTTTGAGAGAGGCAGTGATTTTACTTTCCTTAAAAAAAAAAAAAATCTAATACATTGCCCTAGCCAGGTGAAATTTAGATGGAATAGAAACTATCAAGGAGAGAATCCATCTAGAACAGTGGTTCTCAACCTGTGGGTCGGGACCCCATTTGGGGTCGAACGACCATTTCATGGGAGTCGCCAAACAACGCAGTCCGCAATTTTCTCCCCCTTTTCCTTAGCTGTGCTACTCCCTTTTATTCTATTGGCTTTTGAAAGCCAATAGAATAGACTCTCTTGAATAGAGTCTAATTCTATTGGCTTTCAAAAGCCAATAGGAATTGTCCAGGCTGTCTCTGCCCTGCTCAGCCCGCCAAAAGTCCCATTCTGCAAACGGTGCTGCAAATTGTCTGCAGTGAAGGCGAGCTGTCTGGAAGTTTCCACCCCTCCCTGCTGAGCAACTACAAAAAATGTAAGTAAAAGAGGGCCAGGGGTGGGAGTTGGGAGGCCGGGGGGCGCAGGGAGGGTTCCTGGCGCGCATGGGGTCCGGCGGGTGCCTTACCTCCCTTGGGCTGGGCCAGCTGGTGGCCCAGCCAGTGGTCGGCCTGCGCCGTCGCTGCCCCTTGCCAGCTACGCCTCGGCCGGCGTAGGGGGCGGCACCACGCATGCGCGGCGCTCCCGGGCAGGGAAAGTCCTCGACTTACGACGGGTTGAGTAGTCCTCGACTTATGACCGGTTTAGTCCTCAACTTATGACCAGTTGAGTAGTCCTCGACTTATGACCGGTTGGGGGTCGCGGCATTAAAAAGGTTGAGAATTACTGATCTAGAACTAAGGAGAAATTTCCTGACAGAACAATTAACTAGTGGAACGACCTGCCTCCAGAAGCGGTGAATGCTCCAACACTGGAAGTTTTTAAGAAGAGACTGGACGGTCATTTGTCTGAAATGGTATAGGGTTTCCTGCCTGAGCAGGGGGTTGGACTAGATGACCTCCAAGGTCCCTTCCAGCTCCGTTTAGGGACTGTTCAAAGTTCCAACAGCACGGAAAAAGTGACTCATGACCATTTTTTCACACCTATGACTGTTGCAGCATCCCCCTATGGTCACTTGATCAAAATTCAGAGGCTTGGCAATGGGTTGATATTTATGACATCCCGGGGTCATGTGATCCCCTTTTACGACAAGCAAAATCAGCAGGGGGAAGGTAACTTAACAGTGGCAGTGATGGGCAACTAGGGCAAGAAAGACAATAAAAACAATAATAATAGTAGTCGTAGTAATAATAATAATAATAATAATAATAATAATAATAATAATAAAGTTGGAAGGGACCTTGGAGGTCATCTAGTCCAACCCCCTGCTCAGGCAGGAAACCTTGTACCATTTCGGACAAATGGCTGTTTAGTCTCTTTTTAAAAACTTCCAGTGTTGGAGCATTTACTGCTTCTGGAGGCAGCTTGTTCCACTGATTAATTGTTCTAACTGTCAAGAAGTTTTTCCTTAGTTCTAGGTTGCTTCTCTCCTTGATTAATTTCCATCTGTTGCTTCTTGTCCTGCCTTCAGGTGCTTTGGAGAATAGCTTGACTCCCTCTTCTTTGGGGCAGCCCCTGAGATATTGGAAGACTGCTATCATGTCCCCCCTTGTCCTTCTCTTCATTAAACTAGACATACCCAATTCCAGCAACCGTCCCTTATATGCTTTAGCCTCCAGTCCCCTAATCATCTTTGTTGCTCTTCTCTGTACTCTTTCTAGAGTCTCAACATCTTTTTTACATCGTAATGACCAAAACTGGATGCAGTATTCCAAGTGTGGCCTCACCAAGGCCTTGTAAAGTGGTATTAACATGTCACGTGATCTTGATTCTATCCCTCTGTTAATGCAGCCTAGCACTATGTTGGCCTTTTTGGCAGCTGCAGCACACAGCTGGCTCACATTTAAGTGATGGTCCACTAGGACTCCGAGATCCCTCTCACAGTTACTACTATTGAGCAAGGTACCCCCTCTACTATACCTATACATTTGGTTTTTCTTGCCTAAATGTAGAACCTTATTTTTTTCACCATTGAATTTCATTTTGTTAGATAGCGCCCAGTGTTCAAGTCTGTCCAGATCCTCCTGTATCCTAAGCCTGTCTTCTGGAGTCTTGGCTATTCCTGCCAGCTTGGTGTCGTCTGCAAATTTGATGAGTTCATACAATGGGGCAAAATTTGCTTATCAACCGTCTCAGATATTTTGGGCTAAGTTGTGATCGTAAGTTGAGGACTACCTGTGTTCTGTTTAATGTGTCTTTTCCAGTTGTTGCCGTTTCCCTCTCTGGAAGCTTGAGGGCAGTAGGGTGGTCCATCCCCATCACATGCCATGAGTTAGGAGATCCCCCCCCCCGTCTCCCTCTCTGACGCATGCCTTGCTCTTGGTAGCAGCAACCCAGGGATTGCAAGGCTGTTTTGCAAGGAATTCTGGGCTTCTGCTGGACAGAGATAAGCTCAAGAATTCAGCCGTCCGTTCCAAATATCCTGCCCGCTTCCGGCTGTTTCCTTGCTGCTGCTCCATGTCATTTGTCTGGTTTCCGCGACATCACGCTGCGGAGAGCTTCCTGTTTTCTGGATAGAGATTGGAGGGTGGCTGAGCAAAAGACCTCGCTGATGGAGGAAGGCCGGAGCCAGGAGAGTCTGAGATAGGATGGAAGGCCAGGGGGGAACCTGGATGTCTAGTTTAACGAAGAAAAGGACGAGGGATGACAGGATAGCAGTGTTCCAGTATCTCAGGGGCTGCCCCAAAGAAAAGGCAGTCAAGCTATTCTCCAGAGCGCCAGAAGGCAGGTCAAGAAGCAACGGGTGGAAACTAACCAAGGAGAGAAGCAACCGAGAACTAAGGAGAAACTTCCTGACAGAACAATTAACCAGTGGAACAACCTTCCTCCAGAAGCGGCGAATGCTCCAACACTGGAAAGTTTTTAAGAAGAGACTGGAGAGCCATTTGTCTGAAACGGTATAGGGTTTCCTGCCTGAGCAGGGGGTTGGACTAGATGACCTCCAAGGTCCCTTCCAAGTCTTGTTATTCTGTTATATATATATTATGTATTCGGAGACTACAGTTGGTTCAGAATGCAGCCGCGCGAATGATGGTGGGTGTTCCTTGGTACACTCACGTTACACCTATCCTCCGTGAGCTGCACTGGTTGCCTATTGGTCTCCGGGTCCAATTCAAGGTGTTGGTTATTACCTTTAAAGCCCTATATGGCTCAGGGCCAGGCTATTTGCGAGACCGCCTACTACCTCATAGTTCCCTTCGTCCGGTTAGATCCCACAGGCTGGACCTCCTTCGGGTCCCGTCGGCCAAGCAGTGCCATTTGGCGGGGCCGCGGAGGAGGGCCTTCTCTGTGATGGTGCCCACGCTTTGGAATCAGCTCCCCCCCGGAGATTAGGACCGCTCCCACCCTGTTGGTTTTCCACAAGCTGCTTAAGACCTGGCTTTTCTGGCAGGCCTGGGGTTTATAAAACCCGACCCCTGGATGAATGTTACTGTATTGTTTGTCTTGTTAAGTTATATGGTGTTTTTATTGTTAGCCGCCCGGAGTCCTGCGGGAGTGGGGCGGTCTATAAATTTAAATAAATAAATAAATAAATAAATACCCTGGGGTGGATGTGAGGATGGGCCCACGGATGGGGAACTGTATTTTTTTTGGCAGGGAAAAGCAGCAAGCTTTGATTTTGAGGTGATGACACAGCCCAAGGTGGCCCTTGTCTTTAGGGCTGGATGTTCTCCAAGCATCTTGCCAAAGAGAAGAGGGGGGTGGACTTCTTCTCCAAAACACCGGAGGGCAGGCCAAGAAGCAATGGGTTGAAGCTCAATAAATTGAGATCTAGCCTAGAATTAAGGAGAAATTTCCTGGCAGTAAGAACAATGAATCATTGGAAGAGCTCGCCGCCTGCAATTGGGTGTGCTCCATCGCTGGAAGTTTTCAAAAATAGACCGGGCAATCAGGTGACCAGCATGGTGTAAAGTTTCCTGCCCTGAGCAGGGGGTTGGACTGGAGGACCTCTGAGGTCCCTTCCAGCCCACCCGCTCTATGTTCTATGAATGATGCAACTGGGCTTGAGGAGGATTCGGGGGAGGACGCGCCCTGGAGCACGCTCCATGTTTCCATCCTGATCTGACCGTAGAAGGCCTGGATTTCTCCCATCCCCTTGGAAAAATAAAGGGAAACGAGGGGGGGGGGGGAAATTGCAGCAAAATGCAGTTGCTTCCTCTGAGCCTCTTTGTGGGGTCAGCTGGCTGGTTGCGTCATACCCCGAGCAGGTCCATATCAAATGGACAGACTTGAACACTGGGCGCTATCTAACAAAATGAAATTCAATGGGGGGAAAAGCAAGGTTCTACACTTAGGCAAGAAAAATCAAATGTACAGGTATAGTAGAGGGGGTACCTGCCTCAATAGTAGCAACTGTGAGAGGGACCTCGGAGTCCTAGTGGACAATCCCTTAAATAGGAGCCAGCCGTGTGCTGCAGCTGCCAAAAAAGCCAACACAGTGTTGGGCTGCATTAACAGAGGGATAGAATCAAGATCACATGAAGTATTAATACCACTTTACAAGGCCTTGGTAAGGCCACACTTGGGATATGGCATCCATTTTTGGTCACCACGATGTAAAAAGATGTTGAGACTCTAGAAAGAGTGCAGAGAAGAGCAACAAAGATGATTAGGGGACTGGAGGCTAAAACATATAAGGAACGGTTGCTGGAATTGGCTATGTCTAGTTTAACGAAGAGAAGGACGAGGGGGGACATGATAGCAGTGTTCCAATATCTCAGGGGCTGCCCCAAAGAAGAGGGAGTCAAGCTATTCTCCAAAGTGCCTGAAGGCAGGACAAGAAGCAACGGGTGGAAACTAATCAAGGAGAGAAGCAATCTAGAACTAAGGAAAAACTTCCTGACAGAACAATTAATCAGTGGAACAATCTGCCTCCAGAAGCGGTGAATGCTCCAACACTGGAAGTTTTTAAGAAAAGACTGGACAGCCATTTGTCTGAAATGGTATAGGTTTTCCTGCCTGAGCAGGGGGTTGGACTTGATGACCTCCAAGGTCCCTTCCAACTTCATTATTATTATTATTATTATTATTATATGAGCATGGCACATTAAACTGTTTGCTTTCTAGCTTTTTGACTTATAACAGAATAATAGAGTTGGAAGGGACAACAAGAGCCTTCCACCATCCTAGCCAAAGGTAATAATAATAATAATAATAACAACAACAAAAACAACAATAATAATAAAGTTGGAAGGGACCTTGGAGGTCATCTAGTCCAACCCCCTGCTCAGGCAGGAAACCCTATGCCATTTCAGACCAATGGCTGTCCAGTCAAATGGTTGCCCAGTCTACTTTTGAAAATCTTTGGAAAGCAAAGCCCGTGGGGGAAGCTAGATTCATTTTACAACCCCAGGATTCATTGAACAACTGCAGTGAGTCTCTTTGCACACACGGCAAAATAGGTCGTTAAAAAATTGCATGCAACTTGCTTCGCCACCACCTTGCTTAGCAGTGGAAATTCTCATCCCGATTATGGTGCTTGTAAGTCAAGGGCGACTGGTAAATACCTCATATTAGCACTTTTTGTAAAAATAAATAAATAAGAAAAATGGATTTGCTGCTCATTTACCCTGAATGCCGCATGTGGGGGTTACTTCCCAGTTTACGTGTCACGTGAGCCTCGAATGTGGTTTAATTCAGAGCTACGCGGACATGCAAATCCTGAACCGTGTCATGAAAAAAACAATAAAAGGCCCTTCGCAGTTCAGGGACTGTCTAGCCAGCGTTGCACAGTTGTTGGAAAAGATGTGATCACACACCATCCCTGTGTTTGGGGTAGCGACAGACACCACAAATCTGTTCTCTGCCTATGTTTGTCATCCCAGGAAAAAAAAAAAACCCGAAACAACTGATTTCTATAGTTGTTAATGCAGTTGTGTCCTGTTTCCTGTCTGGCCTGCATTTGTTTCTGTACAAACACACAGAGGGAGAGAGAGAGAGAGAGAGAGAGAGAGAGAGAGAGAGAGAGAGAGAGAGAGAGAGAGAGAGAGAGAGAAAATCCTAAAATAAAATTAGTGTTGGGCACTCTCTTGCTTAAATCTCAAATAATAGAAGTATGTAGACATGTCACTGAATTAAACCGTTCGCTTGTCTAATCCGAGATTTTTAACTGCATTCCAGCATCTGAAGTGATCATTTTACTTACTTGTGTTCCTGGCCATTTTTAATTGGAGATGCTCAGAACTGACCCCAGGGGCACGGGGGGGGGAGGGGGGAGGTAGGTTTTTATTGGGGGGGGGAATCTTGGGATTTGTCAGATCTTCCATGGAGTCACTGGCTTTTCTCCAGCATACATTTTGCATCCTGTTGTGATGTGGACAACGTGCAGTTTTCCTTTGGCTTATTCTTTTCTTCCATCATTATGTGCCAGACTGTCTTTGGTGCGAATGCCGCTGCACCGGTTTAGGGAGAGAGAGAGAGAGAGAGAGAGAGAAGGAGAAGGAGAAGGAGAAGGAAGAAAGAAAGAAAGAAAGAAAGAAAGAAAGAAAGAAAGAAAGAAAGAAAGAGGGAGGAAGGGGTAGAGAAGGAAGGAAGGAAGGAAGGAGGGAGGGAGGGAAGGAAGGAAGGAAGGAAGGAAGGAAGGAAGGAAGGAAGGAAGGAAGGAAGGAAGGAAGGAACACCCTACATTTGCATGTCCGATTCTTCAGAAATTGCTAGTAGGATATGTGATTCAAACAACAGAGCCTATGGAATAACAGAGAGAACTCACTGATGATGTGAAACATGTTTGTTCACAAATATTAGATCACAGTTCCACCCTATTCCACATTGCACGGTATTACCAATCATGAAAGTCCATTTTAATTCTCTGAAATTATTTTAAGACCCTCCCTCCCTCCCTCCCTCCCTCCCTCCTTCCTTCCTTCCTTCCTTCCTTCCTTCCTTCCTTCCTTCCTTCCTTCCTCCCAGCCCCCTTTCCTTTTAGAGTGATCCACCTCAGGGCCTGTCATTTTAGCAATCAACCTCTCTAAGGTTCTACATTTAGGCAAGAAAAACCAAATGCACAGATATAGTATAGGGGGTACCTTGCTCAATAGTAGTAACTGTGAGAGGGATCTGGGAGTCCTAGTAGACAATCCCTTAAATAGGAGCCAGCTGTGTGCTGCAGCTGCCAAAAAAGCCAACACAGTGCTGGGCTGCATTAACAGAGGGACAAAATCAAGATCACGTGAAGTGTTAATACCACTTTACAATGCCGTGGTAAGGCCACACTTGGAATACTGCATCCAGTTGCCATGATGTAAAAAAGATGTTGAGACGCTAGAAAGAGTACAGAGAAGCGCAACAAAGATGATTAGGGGACTGGAGGCTAAAACATATAAGGAACAGTTGCTGGAATTGGGAATGTGTAGTTTAATGAAGAAAAGGACGAGGGGGGACATGATAGCAGTCTTCCAATATTTGAGGGGCTGCCCCAAAGAAGAGGGAGTCAAGCTATCCTCCAAAGCCCCTGAAGGCAGTACAAGAAGTAACGGATAGAAACTGATCAAAGAGAGAAGCAACCTAGAACTATGGAGAAACTTCCTTACAGTGAAAACAATTAACCAATGGAACCACCTGCCTCCAGAAGTTGTGAATGCTCCAACACTGGAAGTTTTTAAAAAGAGACTGGACAACGATTTATCTGAAATGGTATAGGGTTTCCTGCTTGAGCAGGAAGTTGGACTAGAAGACCTCCAAGGTCCCTTCCAACTCTTTATTCTGTTCCGTTCCGTTCCATATATTCTATTCTATTCTATTCTATTCTATTCTATTCTATTCTATTCTATTCTATTCTATTCTATTCTATTCTATTCTATTCTATTCCAAACTTTCCCAAGGAGAAACCATGGTTTGGGCAACCCTGTTGAGGAGGCAGACATTTGGACAGAAACAGTGGCCATGGAGGGGGGGCTGTCCTTTAGACACCCCCCCCCCAGATTCCATGATGGATGTGAGCGAGCGTTCCCAGTCATTCTCATTATTTTCAACCAGACCGGAGGTATTCAAAGCAGGGAAGGAAGCAAGAGCAGCAACTGAAACAACAATCAAAAGAAAACAAAGACTTAAAAAAAAAAATTAAAGAAAAATTATCCGTTCATAAATCAGATGAACTGCAGGTAATCCCTGGAGCTAGCCAACGTCTCGGAAAAGATGAGGGCTTTGAAAAAACAGTCAAGAAACAGCTGGGAGACAGGAGGGTGGGCTTGCTAAGAGCATAACAAACCTACTAGACACTCAGGGGAAGCAGCCTCGAAAGAGGGGGGATAGGTCAAAAAAGTCAAGATGGCGGAAAGAACCACGGAGTGGAAGCCCCGCAGGATTGGCAGAGCTTCAATTGCACAGTTGCCAGCCGCCATCTGTCTTTGTCTGAATCCCTTCCTCTGTGCACTTGTTCAACACACTTTGTTCATGTCACTGCAAGGTTTTAATAATAAAAACAATAGTCATAATAATAATAATAATAATAATAATAATAATAATAATAATAATAATAGTAGTAGTAGTAGTAGTAGTAGTAGTAGTAGTAATAAAGTTGTAATGGACCTTGGTGGTCATCTAGTCCAACCCCCTGCTCAGGCAGGAAACCCTATACCATTTCAGACAAATGGCTGTCCAGTCTTTTCTTAAAAACTTCCAGGGTTGGAGCATTCACCGCTTCTGGAGGCAGGTTGTAGTCTCAGTTAATAACTGTCTCGCTTAGCAAGGGAAATTCTGGAGTCCATTGTGGTCATAAGTTGAGGGCTAATTATACAGTACGAGGGGGGACATGATAGCAATCTTCCAGTATCTCAGGGGTTGCCCCAAAGAAGAGGGAGTCAAGCTATTCTCCAAAGCGCCTGAAGGCAGGACAAGAAGTAACAGATGGGAACTAATCAAGGAGAGAAGCAACCTGGAACTAAGGAGAAACTTCCTGACAGTGAGAACAATTAATCAGTGGAACAACCTGCTTCCAGAAGTTGTGGGTGGGATCTCCATCACTGGAAATTTTTAAGAAGAGATTTGTCTGAAATGGTATAGAGTTTCCTGCCTGAGAAGTGGGTTGGACTAGAAGACCTCCAAGGTCCCTTCCAACTGTTATTCTATTCTGTTCTGCTCTGCTCTGCTCTGCTCTACTCTACTCTACTCTACTCTAGTCTAGTCTAGTCTAGTCTACTCTACTCTACTCTAGTCTAGTCTAGTCTAGTCTAGTCTACTCTACTCTACTCTACTCTGGTCTAGTCTAGTCTACTCTACTCTACTCTACTCTGGTCTAGTCTAGTCTACTCTACTCTACTCTACTCTGGTCTAGTCTAGTCTAGTCTATATACTCTACTCTACTCTATTCTACTCTACTCTATTCTACTCTACTCTATTCTATTCTATTCTATTCTATTCTATTCTACTCTACTCTACTCTACTTTACTCTATTCTAGTCTAGTCTAGTCTAGTCTGGTCTTAAAGTTGTCAGGTCTGGAGACCTCTGCTTTATGGTGATCTTTGCTTAAGAACCAACCATTCAGCGGCCTTTCAAATTTGCAACGGCGCTGAACAAGCGATCCTGATGATCGGTCCTCAAAGATCTGGCCGTTGCAGCATCTGGTCATGCAGTCATCATGTGCAATCTTTTTTTGTCAGTTTCCTATGAGCAAAGTCAATGAGGAAGCCGTCAAGAAGTCTCAGGTGGAAACCATAGAAAGTCCTGACTTAATGACACAAGGTGAGTCACTTAAGAATAGTACCAGGAAGTTCCAGCCCTGCCATGGCTAACTGACGTGGTCATGCGACACTGAGCTTTAGGACCACATTGCTTAATGACCACGTCGCTTAATTCCAGTGAGGACTGCCTTTTGCTGGTTTTCGGTGGCTCCCTCATTATAAGGCAGTGGTTCTCAACCTGTGGGTCGGGACCCCATTTGGGGTCGAACGACTATTTCACGGTGGTCACCAAACAATGCAGTCCGCCATTTCCCCCCCCCCTTTTCCTTAGCTGTGCTACTCCCTTTTATTCTATTGGCTTTCAAAAGCCAATAGGAATTGTCTAGGCTGTCTCTGCCCTGCTGAGCCCGCTAAAAGTCCCATTCTGCAAATGGTGCTGCACCAGTTGAGTAGTCCTCGACTTACGACCGGTTGAGTAGTCCTCGACTTACGACCAGTTGGGGGGTCGCGGCATTAAAATGGTTGAGAACCACTGTTATAAGGGAAGCTGAGGTAGTACATGAGGTTTAAAAACTCACAATCACAATAACAAGGATGCCTTCAAAAGATAAAAGAAGAGCAGGTAGGAAGATAGAACATTTGACAGTCTTCCACCTCTGTTAGCAAGAGTGTCTCCTGAGTAGGGACCAGAAATGAAAATGTAAGCCACAATAGTGCAATTGAAGCTCAACCTAACTTTTAGTTCTTGTAGGAAGAACCAGAACTAGAATTCTTTCTCCTCTTCTCTTCTCTTCTCTTCTCCTCTTATCTTCCTTTCCTTTCATTTCCTTTCCTCTTCTCTTCTCTTCTCCTCTTATCTTTCCTTTCCTTTCCTCTTCTCTTCTCTTCTCCTCTTATCTTCCTTTCCTTTCCTCTTCTCTTCTTTTCTCTTCTCTTCTCTTCTCTTCTCTTCTCCTCTTATCTTCCTTTCCTTTCCTTTCCTCTTCTCTTCTCTTCTCCTCTTATCTTCCTTTCCTTTCCTTTCCTCTTCTCTTCTCTTCTCTTCTCTTCTCTTCTCTTCCCTTCTCTTCCATTCCATTCCATATTTTCTCTTCTCTTCTCTTCTCTTCTCTTCCATTCCATTCCATTCCATATTTTCTCTTCTCTTCTCTTCTCCTCTTATCTTCCTTTCCTTTCCTTTCCTCTTCTCTTCTCTTCTCTTCTCTTCCATTCCATTCCGTATTTTCTCTTCTCTTCTCTTCCATTCCATTCCATATTTTCTCTTCTCTTCTCTTCCATTCCATTCCATATTTTCTCTTCTCTTCTCTTCTCTTCTCTTCTCTTCTCTTCTCTTCTCTTCTCTTCTCTTCTCTTCTCTTCTCTTCCCTTCCATTCCATTCCATATTTTCTCTTCTCTTCTCTTCTCTTCTCTTCTCTTCTCCTCTTATCTTCCTTTCCTTTCCTTTCCTCTTCTCTTCTCTTCTCTTCCATTCCATTCCATTCCATATTTTCTCTTCTCTTCTCTTCTCTTCTCTTCTCTTCCATTCCATTCCATTCCATTCCATATTCTTCTCTTCTCTTCTCTTCTCTTCTCTTCTCTTCTCTTCTCTTCTCTTCTCTTCTCTTCTCTTCTCTTCTCTTCCATTCCATTCCATTCCATTCCATTCCATATTTTCTCTTCTCTTCTCTTCTCTTCTCTTCCATTCCATTCCATTCCATATTTTCTCTTCTCTTCTCTTCTCTTCTCTTCTCTTCTCTTCTCTTCTCTTCTCTTCTCTTCTCTTCTCCTCTCCTTCCTTCCTTCCTTCCTTCCTTCTGAAGAACTGAAGAAGCTTCTTGGAGGAGAAGTGAAACGTGTTCGAAGAAAAACAAAATCCAGTTGCCTTTTGGAAAGCCCCTTTGGGACCGGACACTGTATATAAACACTGCATCTTTAAGACATTTCAGCCAGTGCCTGGGAATGCTCTTGCTGAATTACAGCTTCTAATCAAATACATGTAACCATGTCACTTAAAGGGCCCAGGAGAAGAAATAATACAGGGGGAAAAAAAAATACAATTGGAAGAGCACGAGATTAAAACCAGCTGCTTTGCTAGACCCCTCTGCATTTAATTGGTTCTGAATGTTCTGCAGAAGGAAGGGGGTGCAGAAGCGAACGCAGCCAAAACACTATATTTCTGTCCATCTTTTTGGATCCCACTAAGTCTGCTTTATATTTTTGGGGAGAAGGGGGGGGAGAAAACCCAGCAGGAGCAGCTAAGCAAGAAGGAAAATGGACCACGGGGGGGTGGTGTTAGGGGCCCCCATCTGGAGTGGTTACCCTCCCTCTCTGCCTTCCATGCCAGCTTCACGAGGACAGCAGATAGCTCAAGTTCCCATTGCATGTTAAAGAAATAAATAGGATGGGGGGGGGGCAGAAGGGAAAAACTGGGAAAAAAAATTCCCCCTGATCCACTTTCTATCCTTGCTTCAAAAGCCGTACAGGTACTTCTAGACCAGTGGTTCTCAACCTTTTTAATGCCGCGACCCCCAACTGGTCGTAAGTCAAGGACTACTCAAACGGTCGTAAGTCGAGGACTACTCAACTGGTGCAGTACCGTTTGCAGAATGGGACTTTTGGCGGGCTCAGCAGGCAGAGACAGCCTGGACAATTCCTATTGGCTTTCGAAAGCCAATAGAATTAGACTCTATTCAAGAGAGTCTATTCTATTGGCTCTCAAAAGCCAATAGAATAAAAGGGAGTAGCACAGCTAAGGAAAAGGGGGAAAAAATGGCGGACTGCGTTGTTTGACGACCCCTGTGAAATGGTCGTTCGACCCAAATGGGGTCCCGACCCACAGGTTGAGAACCACTGTTCTAGACTTAGGACCAAAACTGTACCCCAAATTTCCTCAGCCAATTCCTCAATCAGAATAGAGCTGGGAGGGACCTTGGAGGTCTTCTAGTCCAGCCCACTGCTGAAGCAGGAGACCCTATACCATTTCAGACAAGTGACTGTCCAATCTCGTCTTAAAAACCTCCAGTGACGAAGCACCCACAACGTCTGAAGGCGAAGCTGTTCCACTGGTTAATTGTCCTCACTGTTAGGAAATTTCTCTTTAGTTCTAGGTTGCTTCTCTCCTTGATTAGTTTCCATCCATTTCTTGTTTCGCTTTCTGATGCTTTGGAAAATAAGTAGAAAAATGTGGGATAGACAGAATCACCACCAGATGGATCCGTAGCTGGCTGACCAGCCGTACTCAGCATGTGGTCCTCAATGGAACCGCCTGTACATAGAGGGAAGTATGTAGTGGGGTGCCTCAGGGCTCTGTTCTGGGCCCAGTGCTCTTCAACATCTTCATCAACGATTTGGACGAAGGGATAGACGGGGAACTCATCAAATTTGCAGATGACACCAAGCTGGCTGGAATAGCCAACACTCCAGAAGACAGGCTTAGGATACAGGAGGATCTGGACAGTCTTGAACGCTGGGCACTATCTAACAAAATGAAATTCAATGGTGAAAAAAGTAAGGTTCTACATTTAGGCAAGAAAAACCAAATGCACAAATACAGCATAGGTGGCACCTTGCTCAATAGTAGTAACTATGAGAGGGACCTCGGAGTCCTAGTAGACAATCACCTAAATATGAGCCAGCCGTGTGCTGCAGCTGCCAAAAAGGCCAACACAGTGCTAGGCTGCATTAACAGAAGGATAGAATCAAGATCACGTGAAGTATTAATACCACTTTACAATGCCTTGGTAAGGCCACACTTGGAATACTGCATCCAGTTTTAGTCACCACGATGCAAAAAAGATGTTGAGACTCTAGAAAGAGTACAGAGAAGAGCAACAAAGATGATTAGGGGACTGGAGGCTAAAACATATAAGGAACGGTTGCAGGAATTGGGTATGTCTAGTTTAACAAAGAGAAGGACGAGGGGGGACATAGCAGTGTTCCAATATCTCAGGGGCTGCCTCAAAGAAGAGGGAGTCAAGCTATTCTCCAAAGTGCCTGAAGGCAGGACAAGAAGCAACGGGTGGAAACTAATCAAGGAGAGAAGCAATCTGGAACTAAGGAGAAACTTCCTGACAGTTAGAACAATTAACTAGTGGAACAACCTGCCTCCAGAAGTTGTGAATCGTCCAACACTGGAAGTTTTTAAGAAGAGACTGGACAGCGATTTGTCTGAAATGGTATAGGATTTCCTGCCTAAGCAGGGAGTTGGACTAGGTGACCTCCAAGGTCCCTTCTAACTCTTTCTATTCTATTCTCTATTCTATTCTTTGTGGCAGCCCCTGGTCCTTTTTTTCTCTAGACTGGCCATACCCAATTCTGCAAATGTTCTTCCTATGTTTTAGGCTTCAGCCCTCTGAAGGGAGGGAGGCTCAGCCAATCTCACTGTATACATGTTATACTTTGATCATAAAGGTTCATTCATTCATTCGTCATCTTAGTTGCTCTTCTTTGCACTTTTTCCAAAACCTCAACATCTTGTTTTGTAACGTGGTGACCAAAACTGGATGCCCTACTCCAGGTGTGGCCTTACTAATGATTTATAAAGTGGTACTAATATCTCGTGTCATTTTAATTCTACGCCTCTGTTTATACACTCAAGGATTGTATTTGCTTTTTTGGCTGCTGCCGCACGCTGCTGGCTAATGTTTAAGGGATCGTTCTGTTGAAGGAAAAGTCTTCATCATGGTTCAGTCCAAGCCGGGAATAGACAACATGGTGATTGCTTTAGAAAGAAGGTTGCAGTTTATTGAAGAGGAGAGCCAGACAGAGAGATAGCTCTGGAAGAAAAGAGAGAGAGAGCACATGTAGGGAGTGCATTTTTATACCCTCTGAAGCCTTTTGTTTGGAGGTGTTTCCTGTTCCTGTTTGAGGCTTTGTATTTTCTGTGTCATGTATTCTGACTTGAGTCTGGATGTGCCCTTTGGCATCTGTGGGTTAATCCTATTATGTCCTGTCTTAGAGTTTGGGTGGGGTATGTAGATTTTGGGTGTCTTTGTCTTCCTAAGCTTCTAACTCAGTGGTTCTCAACCTGTGGGTCGGGACCCCATTTGGGGTGGAACGACCATTTCACGGGGGTCGCCAAACAACTCAGTCCGCCATTTTTTTCCCCCTTTTCCTTAGCTGTGCTACTACCTTTTATTCTATTGGCTTTCGAAAGCCAATAGAATAGACTCTCTTGAATAGAGTCTAATTCTATTGGCTTTCAAAAGCCAATAGGAATTGTCCAGGCTGTCTCTGCCCTGCTGAGCCCGCCAAAAGTCCCATTCTGCAAATGGTGCTGCACCAGTTGAGTAGTCCTCAACTTACGACCATTTGAGTAGTCCCCGACTTACGACTGGTTGGGGGTCGCGGCATTTAAAAGGTTGAGAACCACTGTTCTAGCTGGAGGCCTCCAACCTTCCTGAATGGATTATTTACATCTGCATTTCTATAGAGCTGGTTTCTGCTTGGGGGAGGGAGAGTTGGGGCTATTAAGAAAAACTGGGCATGCTTTTCTGCCTCTTTAATATTTCCTTCTCTGGGGGGGGGAGGCTGACTTCCCACAGTCCACTAGGGCTCCAAGGTCCCTGTCACAGTGACATCCATTGCTAAGCGAGACAGCTGTTAAGAGAGCTTTGCCCCATTTTACAACATTTCTTGCCGCAGCTGTTAAGGGAACCCCCACAGTTGTTAACAAGGTTGTTAAACAAATCCGGCTTACCTGTCACAAAAGGGGATCACGGGACACACACCCCGGACACTGCAACTGTCGAAACTATGAGCAAGCTGACAAGCCCTTGAATTTTGATCACGTGACCAGGGGGATGCTTGCAAAGGTCATAAGTGCGAAAAATGGACCTAAATCCCTTTTTTTTAAAGTTGTGACTTCGAACAGTCACTAAACAAACAGTTGTAAGTCACGGACTTTCTGTACATCTGAGATTCTACCATATTTCCTCTTTAGAAGGAGTAGTGGTAGCAGAGGGGCCCAAAGACAGATTCTACCCTAAATGTAGAATTTTAACTTTTCTCGTGGGTGAGAAATGACACCAAGGGCAACGCTCAAGAGTTGGGAGGGGGGGGAGGGATACAATTTTGAAGAACTGATAGTCTTTGACTTACAACCACTCACTGAGTGACAATTTGAAGTTACAATGGCATCTTAAAAAAATGATTCAGATTGGTCCTTGCCTTTACGTTGCAACAGCATCCCCTTTATAAACAGGGAGCAAATCCCACACTCACTTAACTGATGATGTTGCCTAGTTGGGTGATGAAACGTCTTCCAGCAAACAATCAAGCATAGACAGCACCAGAAATCCTGTGAGGCGGGTTGGGCTGAGAGAGAATAATTGGCCCAAAGTCACCCAACTAGCTTTCATGCCTAAGGCGGGACTAGAACTCACTGTCTCCTGGTGATTGGCCCAAAGTCACCCAGCCAGCTTTCATGCCTAAAGCGGGACTAGAACTCACAGTCTCCTGGTGATTGACCCAAAGTCACCCAACTGGATTTAATGCCTAAGGTGGGACTAGAACTCACTGTCTCCTGGTGATTGGCCCAAAGTCACCCAACTAGCTTTTATGCCTAAGGCGGGACTAGAACTCACAGTCTCCCGGTGATTGACCCAAAGTCACCCAACTAGCTTTCATGCCTAAGGCGGGACTAGAACTCACAGTCTCCTGGTGATTGACCCAAAGTCACCCAACTGGATTTAATGCCTAAGGTGGGACTAGAACTCACAGCCTCCTGGTGATTGGCCCAAAGTCACCCAGGTGACTTTCATGACTTAGGTAAGACTAGAACTCATAGTCTCCTGGTGATTGACCCAAAGTCACCCAACTAGCTTTCATGCCTAAGGCGGGACTAGAACTCACTGTCTCCTGGTGATTGGCCCAAAGTCACCCAGGTGACTTTCATGACTTAGGTAAGACTAGAACTCACAGTCTCCTGGTGATTGACCCAAAGTCACCCAACTAGCTTTCATGCCTAAGGCGGGACTAGAACTCACAGTCTCCTGGTGATTGGCCCAAAGTCACCCAACTAGCTTTCATGCCTAAGGCGGGACTAGAACTCACAGTCTCCTGGTGATTGACCCAAAGTCACCAAACTAGCTTTCATGCCTAAGGTAGGACTAGAACTCACAGCCTCCTAGTGATCGGCCCAAAGTCATCCAGCCGGCTTTCATGCCTAAACTAGGATGATGAAAGGTCTTTTAGCAAACAATCAAGCGTAGAGAGCACCATTATCTTATGGAGTCCATGACTCAGCTTCCATAAATCACCAGGTTGGTCTTCTCTGTGTAGAAGCAGGAAAATATATGAATTGTTCCCCATTTTTCAGAGGGTAGGGGCAGGGCCCCAGAAACATTGGTTTGGGGTAAAGCCAATTTGGTCTAGTAGTTAGGGCATCTGACTAGAAACTAGGAGACAGTGAGTTCCAGTCCCGTCTTAGGCATGAAAGCCAGATGAGTGACTTTGAGTCAATCACTAGGAGATGGTGAGTTCTAGTCCCACCTTAGGCATAAAAGCCAATTGGGTGAGTTTAAGCCAATCCCCAGGAGATGGTGAGTTCTAGTCCCACCTTAGGCATGAAAGCCAACTGGGCGACTTTAGACCAATCCCCAGGAGATGGTGAGTTCTAGTCCTGCCTTAGGCATGAAAGCCAACTGGGCGACTTTAGACCAATCCCCAGGAGATGGTGAGTTCTAGTCCCGCCTTAGGCATGAAAGCCAACTGGGCGACTTTAGGCCAGTCCCCAGGAGATAGTGAGTTCTAGTCCAATCTTAGGCATGAAAGCCAACTGGGTGACTTTAGGCCAATCCCCAGGAGATGGTGAGTTCTAGTCCCGCCTTAGATATGAAAGCCAACTGGGTGACTTTAGGCCAGTCCCCAGGAGATGGTGAGTTCTAGTCCAATTTTAGGCATGAAAGCCAGTTGGGTGACTCAGTTGCCCCCCCCCTCTCAGCCCAACCCACCTCACAAGGTTGTTGTTGTTCTGAGGAAAATAGGTGTAGGAAGGAGTAATAGCTGTGTTTATCCCCTTGAATTACTTTAAAAAAATAAAGGCAGGATAAAAATAAATAAATAAAATAAATCGTGGTGCTTTCTTTGTGTGACAGTGTCTCCCATCTGCACACACACACACACACACACACACACACACACACACACACACACATACACCACCACCACCACCACCACCAATACTGACACCCATCCTGGTAACATTCCAAGAGCTTGTTAACCTTTGAACATCTCCAGAAAGCCCTAAGAAGTATAAGAACACTAAGATATTTGCGGTTTGGAACTTGCCAGTTGTTTATTTTCCTATTTTTATAATGATCGTTTTGTTGCATTCTTACATATTTTTTTTTTCTGTTTTAGGATGCTAACTGCCAGGCCTCTTGGTCTAATGTGTCAACCTTGCGCAAAATTGTAATAAATAACAACACACAAGTAAAACACAGAATCGCTGCAAGCTACAGGCTGTGTCTCACACCTTTGCATTACATTCTCATCCATCTTTGGGGCACGCAAACTTTCATTTGATGCGCTCTGGGCTTTGCACATTTCCTCAGCTGTAAATTTCCACCCGAATCTGAGATAGCAGCGTAATTTTTCTGCCGAAAATGGTTTGCTTGCTTTCCTAACCTACTTGCAGAACTAATAATTTCGTTAAGGTGTAACAACTGTGTTTCTCAACCTGGGCCGTTTTCAGCTGGGTGGACTTCAACTCCCAGAATTCCGCAGGCAGCAATTGCTGCCTGCGGAATTCTGGGAGTTGAAGTCCACCCAGCTGAAAACGGCCCAGGTTGAGAAACACAGGTGTAAAATAACAGAAATGAACCACTTATCCCTGGTGTGTAATTCATTTCATGCTCAAGTCGTTTTTCAAATCACGGGACAAACCACATTCGTGCCTCAAGGATATCAGAATCACCTTCCTCGTTCAGACTAAGAAATCTGGGTTTTTTGTTAAGTGGGTTAACTGACAGCCTTTCAGTTTTATTAACATTTCACCTTGTCGTGAAATTCTGCCATGTGTGAATCATGTAATTCTAAGGTGACCCAACCGTCCTCCTTTAGGGAGAACAGTCCTCCTTTTGTAAGTTTTGTCCTCTCTCGAAAAGTGTCCTCCTACGTGTCCTCCTTTTTGATATTTGAAGACTAAAATCTGTAAATCTCCATATTCGATCGATGCCGAGCCGATCCGTTGCGTGTGATGTGACGTATTTATATTTGACATGACGATTCGTCAAGGCTCGGTACAGTGCAGCGAGACGCGATTATGAGACGTATGCGCTCCGCAAAGAAGAATTGTTTTGAGAGAGTGCGCCGCGCGCAAGAGTGCGCCGCACACAAGTGGCTTTGTTTACTTCTTACCAAAACACGACACGGCGCACACACACGCATTAGACTCACTTTTTTTTCTTCAATTTATTTGTGTCCTCCTTCTCATTGTAAAAAAGTTGGTCACCTTAGTAATTCTGACCTTGATCCTTGCCTGTCTATGAGGCTAATCTCTTTTATCAACTTGCTGTCTGAACTGACCACAAATCACAGTTTTGCCACCACACTATAAAAGGTTTCCAGTTACTGGAAAAAAGACAGGACCGGTCAACGGATTTTTTTTGCCCAACCAACTTTCTGTCCATTTGTTGTGGTGTGTCCATCCACACCAACCTTCTGCTTCCTAGGTCAAGCTGTCAGGAAGACATTGTGTAAACTTTTCTGACTGGGTTCACACAACGCTTATGCTGAATCCCTGGTTGGGTTCACACAACGAGATTAACAAGCCAGGGAGTTACATTTCTACGACACGTTAAGCTTGGTTGAGGTTAAACTGAATTGAATTTCGTATATGGGTGTCTTAGCATGCTTATAAGCCCATTTTGCCATTCGTGATATTCAACGACTCCAGAAAATATGTTAATTCAGTAAATAAATGTGTTGTGTGGAAACAAATTCATACAAAGAGGTTATCAAGCCAAGGAGATCCCTTTGCGCAACAGACTAAGGTTGTTTGTTTATTAGATTTTTATTCTGTATTATTACTTTATAAGAAATGCAAGGTGGCGAACATTTATTACTATCCTTTTCCTATTTTCCTCACAACAACAATCCTGTGAGGCGGGTTGGGCTGAGAGAGAATGATTGGCCCAAAGTCATCCAACTGGATTTCATGCCTAAGGTGGGAATAGAACTCACAGTCTCCTGGTGATTGGCCCAAAGTCACCCAATCCAGCTTTCATGCCCAAGGCGGGAATAGAACTCACAGTCTCCTGGTGATTGGCCCAAAGTCACCCAATCCAGCTTTCATGCCTAAGGCGGGACTAGAACTCCGACTCCAGTGATTGGCCCAAAGATCCAGTGAGTTTTTATGCCTAAAGCAGGACTAGAACTCACAATCTCCTGGTCATTGGCCCAAAGTCATCCAAATAATAAATATATATTATTTATCAGATGCATTCTGTGTTTGTTCTTTTAAATTTTTCTGGTCATTGACTGAATAAATATTATTGATTGATAAATGTAGCTTACGCGCAGAGGCCCAGTTTGTCGTTCCCTGTGTTCTATCACCCCACGTAGTGGTAATGCGGAAAGACCGTTGCTATTGTGAGGAGTTAGTGATATATTTTGAGGCTAATGTTGTACAGATAGTCCTTAGGCAACCCTTCATTTAATGTCTGTTCAAAATTACAATGGCACTCAAAAAAGTGACTTAAAGCTGTTCCTCGCACTTACGACAATCCACAGCATCCTCACGACTAAAATTCTGATCTCAATTGTGGTCGTAAGTCAAGGACTCCTGTACCTTCCATTCTTATTCCAGTCCCTGGAATTAAACCAGGCAGAAAAAAGATGATAGAGAAAAAACACAATGCTAGTTATTTGGAAGGCTAAGACCCGTAGTAGTAGTAGTAGTAGTAGTAGTAGTAGTAATAGTAGTAGTAGTAGTAGTAGTAGTAGTAGTAGTAGTAATAATAATAATAATAATAATAATAATAATAATAATAATAATAATAATAATAATAAAGTTGGAAGGGACCTTGGAGGTCATCTAGTCCAACCCCCTGCTCAGGCAGGACACCCTATACCATTTCAGACAAATCTAATCAGAAAGGATTGGAAAAGCTTCTCTGGAAGGATCTGGAAACCAATGCAAAAAAAAAAAAATCTTCAAAGGAGAAGGGCAGTTCAGCAATACGAAATATAAATAAATTTAAACTAAAAGAGGAGAAGTAGTAGGCAAAATAAAGTTGGGAAGAGGGAATTGGGGTACAACCCCTGTTTGCTCCTCTCTTAATCCCTCTAAAACAGTGGTTCTCAACCTGTGGGTTGGGACCCCATTTGGGGTTGAATGACCATTTCACGGGGGTCGCCAAACAACGCAGTCCGCCATTTTTCCCCCCCTTTTCCTTAGCTATGCTACTCCCTTTTATTCTATTGGCTTTTAAAAGCCAATAGAATAGACTCTCTTGAATAGAGTCTAATTCTATTGGCTTTCAAAAGCCAATAGGAATTGTCCAGGCTGTCTCTGCCCATTCTGCAAACGGTGCTGCACCAGTTGAGTAGTCCTCGACTTACGACCGGTTGAGTAGTCGTCGACTTACGACCGGTTGGGGGTCGCGGCATTAAAAAGGTTGAGAACCACTGCTCTAAAATAATCCTTGTTTTTCCAAGTTGACCACTTTAAGATGGGCGGACTTCAAGTCCCAGAATTCTCCAGCCAGGTTTGCTGGCTGGGGAATTTTGGGACTTGAAGTCCGCCCATCTTAAAGTTATTAACTTGGAAAAACAATGTTCTAAGGGGGGAAATCTACATCTGAAGAACCAGGACAAAGGTGTCCTTCTTGACCTGTTGGTCACAGCTGCTTGTGAAGCTAAACATGGGGAAGACATGTGCAATTGTTCTGCACTGGGACAACACTCTTGAAACAATTAAGACTCCACAATGACCCAGTGAGTGAGAATTCCACAACTGGGCATATGTATCTTAATTTTCTTGTTCGTCCCAGCCTGGGATCGCGCCCTCCTCTGCTGTCTGCACAATTTTTGGCTTAAATCTCGCATTCCTATTGTTGGCTTCCCCCAGCTGCCCTTGCCAAGTCTCTCAAGCTATGCGGTTGTTGTGTAATGTGGACAAGCCGTTTGCGACGAGCCAGGCGGGGTTTGCCAGACATGTCCGAACGTGGCTTTGCAACACACCGGGCCTTCGAGCTACGTAGTATGTCGTTCTGGGGCTTCTGGGGCAAGGGGCATTTGATGCACACCGCTACGGCGAGACCTCTCCCTACTTAATTGAATATAAAGGGGATATTTATGAAGCGCGCGCGCACACGCACAAACGCACACACGTGCGCGCTGGATGGAAAATGTTCATGGGTTCCATATGGGAACACACACTGGCCAGTGGAGAGCAGCCAAAGAGAAAAAGAGGTGGTTGGTTTTGTGTGTCTGCGTGTGCGTTTGTGTGTGTTTTCAAAGCCACATTCCTCACAACGGATGGCTGGACCTGTTCCCAGAAGGCCTGCATTATAGCTTGGACCAGTTTTTTCTTGATGGATTTCAACTCCAGCAGAAAGGCAGATTCTCTGCCAGCATTTACCCCCCAACCAGCTGAAGAGTCTTGTTTGACTTGGATCCCACATCTTCCCCCAGAACCCGAGTCAAGACAGGAAATGTGCGCATGGGAAGACCTAGGAGATGCTAGACAAGAGACCTGCTCACCAGGGACGTTCTGAACAGGAAGGTTGAAAAATTCTGGGTGTTGAAGTTCACCCGTCTTAAAGTTGCCTCCTTCGAAAAATATGGGTCTAAATAGTAGTAGTAGTAGTAGTAGTAGTAGTAGTAGTAATAAAGTTGGAAGACGGAGCTACAACTCACCATCTCTGGGTGATTGGCCCAAAGTCACCTAGCCTGTTTCTTTCACTCTTAAGGCAGGGACTAACAACAACAACAACAACAACAATAATAATAAAGTTGGAAGGGACCTTGGAGATCATCAAGTCCAACCCTCTGCTCAGGCAGGTAACCCTATACCATTTTGGACAAATGGCTGTCCAGTGTCTTCTTAAAAACTTCCAGTGTTGGAGCATTCACCGCTTCTGGAGGCAGGTTGTTCCACTGGTTAATTATTCTAACTGTCAAGAAGTTTCTCCTTAGTTCTAGGTTGCTTCTCTCCTTGATTAGTTTCCATCTGTTGCTTCTTGTCCTGCCTTCAGGCGCCTTGGAGAATAACTTGACTCCCTCTTCTTTGGGGCAGCCCTTGAGATATTGGAACACTGCTATCATGTCCTCCCTCGTCCTTCTCTTCGTTAAACTAGACATACCCAATTCCAGCAGCCGTTCCTTATATGTTTTAGCCTCCAGTCCCCTAATCATCTTTGTTGCTCTTCTCTGCGCTCTTTCTAGAGTCTCAACATCTTTTTTGTATCGTGGGGACCAAAACTGGATGCAGTGTTCCAAGGGTGGTCTCAATTGATTGATGGATTGAAAACAGAATCCTGAAATCTTTCAGAGAGGGTGAAGATTAGCAGTCCACCCAAGCGATGTTCTGGTTCCAAAAGCAGACAATCTTTCATCTGCACAATTTAGAACCCAAATCTCAAACATCTGTTCTATAGGGAAAGAAAGCAACTTGTCCATCCAGATGCTGCACCCCCAACTCTACCTTAGGTTTTCACAGATTAGAATAGAATAGAGCTGGAAGGGACCTTGGAGGTCTTCTAGTCCAGCCCCCTGCTCAAGTGGGAGAACCTACACCATTTTAGACAAGTGACTGTCCAATCTCTTCTTTAAAAACTCCAGTGATGAAGTACCCAAAACGTCTGAATGCAAGCTGTTCCACTGATTAATTGTCCTCACTGTTAGGAAGTTTCTCCTTAATTCCAGGTTGCTTCTCTCTTTGATTAGTTTCCAACCATTGTTTCCTGTCCTGGCCTCTGATGCTTTGGAGAATAATTTGACCCCCTCTTCTTTGTGGCAGCCCCTCAAATACTGGAATACTGCTATCATGTTACCCCTGTTTCTTCTTTTTTCTTTAGACTAGCCAAACCCAAGTCCTGCAGCGGTTCTTCATATGTTTTCGTGTCCAGGTCTTTGAACATCCTAGTTGCTCTTCTCTGAACTTTTTCCAAACTCTCAACAACTTTTTTGTGGTATGGTGACCAAAATTGGTTGCAGTATTCCAGGGGTGGTCTTACTAGAGTTTTACAAAGCAGTACTAATACTTCACGTGATCTTGATTCTATGCCTCTGTTTATACAACCCAGGATTGTATTAGCTTTTTTGGCTGCTGCTGCACACGGCTGGCTCATAGTCAAGTGATCGTCCACTAGGACTCCAAGGTCCCTCTCACAGTTGCTATTTTTGAGCCAGGTCTTAATGGCCCTCTATCTGGGTTGGACCACACAACAGTCTTCCACCCCCTCAGCTTCCCCAGGAAATATGGGAATCGTGGTCCAACGTGAATGACATCAGTCAAGGAAAGCAGCTGTAACTGTTAGGTCAATGTTCTTCACCATGGTGGCTTGAAGATGTGTGAACTTCATCTCCCAGAATTCCCCAGCCAGCAGAGATGGTCCAGATAAGGCTGAGAAACAGGATTAGGTGATATCAATAATTGGTATGTTTGGGACTTTGGATATTCATTTTCTTCTTTTGGTTATTGGTGTAGTGCAGGGGTGGGGAACCTTGGTTGGTTCTTTTATGACTCGTGGACTTCAACTCCCAGAATTCCTGAGCCAGCCACGCTGAGGGGAAAGGGAGCAGTTTCCAAGCTGAGCCATGCTGGCTCAGGAATTCTGGGAGTTGAAGTCCACGAGTCATAAAAGAGCCAAGGTTGCCTCCCCTGGTGTAGTGCAATATGTTTATGCTTGGGCATATTGTATTTTATCGCCGTAATGTGGTACATTCACATCTTGGAGTATTTGATACTGAGCATTATGGTGGCACAGTGGTTAGAATGCAGTATCGCAGGCTGACTCTGCCCACTGCAAGCAATTCGGCAGTTCGATCCTGACGAGCTCAAAGTTGACTCAGCCTTCTGTCCTTCCGAGGTCGGTAAAATGAGGACCCAGATTGTTGGGGGGCAAGAGGCTGACTCTGTAGAAAGCACTTAGAGAGGGCTGTAAAGCACTGCGAAGCGGTATATAAGTCTAAGGACCATTGCTATTCTTGCAATGCGGTGTCTTTTATTTTATTCTGGATATGCTGTGTGTTTACGTCTCTGAATATGATTTTATTTGTTGGAAAGCAGTCTGCTTATATCCTGGTGCTTTCTCCGAGACTGCAATTCTATTTGCGTTTGGCAATCCCCTAATATTATTCCCTGCACAACATTCCTGTGAGGTAGGGCTGCTGGCTGAGGGCGTGCAGATAGATCTTTGACTTACAACAGTTTATTTAGTGAGCATTTGAAGCTACAACAGCACAGAAAAAAGTGACTTATAGTTTTTCCTCATCCCCACGGTCACGTGATCAAAGTTCAGATGCTCGGCAACTGGCTTGTGTTTATGACGATTGCAGGGTCCCGGAGTCACGTGATCCTCTTTTGCGACCTCCGGACAAGTCAATGGGGAAGCCAGATCCACTTATTAACAGCCGTGTTACTGACTTAACAACTTCAGTGACTCCCTTAAAAATGGTGGCAAGAAAGCTCGTAAAACGGGGCAAAACTCATTTAACAATTATCTCGCTTAGCAACAGGAATTTTGGGCTTAATTGTGGTTGTAAGTCGAGGACTACCGATATTTTGGAGGAGCTCAGCCTGATAGATTCCTGTGATGCTTCCAATCTATAAAATGCCAGGGGGGGGGGAGAGAAGAAAAGTTTAGGAATGGATATTTTTAAGCCACCCACAAGATCACTTCAGATGGGGACTGCAGCCAAGAAATTAAAAGACGCTTGCTCCTGGGGAGGAAAGCTATGGCAAATCTAGACAGCATACTAAAAAGCAGAGACGTCACCCTGCCAACAAAAGTACATATAGTCCAGGCCATGGTTTTCCCAGTTGCAATGAATTGCTGTGAAAGTTGGACCATAAGAAAGGCCGAGCGCCAAAGAATGGAGGCCTCTGAGCAGAAGACTCCTGCGAGTCCCCTGGACTGCAAGGTGATCCAACCGGTCAGTCCTAGAGGAGATCAACCCCGACTGCTCTTTGGAAGGCCAGATCCTGAAGTCGAAACTCAAGTACTTTGGCCACCTAATGAGAAGGAAGGACTCACTGGAGAAGAGCCTAATGCTGGGAAAGATGGAGGGCAATAGAAGAATGGGATGACAGAGAAGGAGGTGGCTGGATGGAGTCACTGAAACAGTAGGCGTGAGCTTCAATGGACTCCAGAAGATGGTAGAGGACAGGAAGACCTGGAGGAACATTGTCCATGGGGTCACGATGGGTCGGATACGACTTTGCAATTAACAACAACAAAGCCACCCAGTTGCTTTGAATAATGAGATGGGCAGCACACTGAATGTATGAATGAATGAATGAATGAATGAATGAATGAATGAGCAGGTAAGCATTGTGGGGTTCAAAATTCATTTTAATTCCAGCTACCATGTCTGGGCTGCAACATCGAGACGGCCACGAGAGGGCAGCAAAGAGTTCTCGTCTGGATTTGCAATTTAGCTAAAGTTCCGTTTTTTTAATTGCAGAATTCTGCAATTGCTGTGGATTGTTTGAGCTGCCTTATTGATGTTTTTTGCCCGTGGCTCTGGGTCCTTCAGGGAGAAAGAGCTGAGGAATCATAGTTTCCTATCTTTCCCTGCTAGGCAGAGCTGAGTCAAGTCTTTCTTTTTCATTCTTCTGTTCAATCCTGCTCAATTCTTGGAGACGGCCTGCAGAAGTGCCTGCAGGTTTCTTGGCCAGGTTTTCCCCCAAGGGGTTCGCCCTTGCTGCCTTCCTAGGGCCAAGGGAAAGTGACTGGCCCAAGATCAGCCAGCTGGCTTTATTTATATAGTTACTTATTAGATTTTTATCCTAGTCTCTGGGTGATTAGTCCAGAGACACCCAGCTGACTTTCCTGCCTAAGGTGGTGCTAGAACTCACAGTTGTCTGGCGACTGGTTTGACGTTACCCAATCAGCTTTTATGCCTAAGACGGAGCTACAACTCACCATCTCTGGGCGATTGGCCCAAAGTCACCTAGCCTGTTTCTTTCACTCTTAAGGCAGGGACTAACAACAACAACAACAACAACAACAACAACAACAACAACAACAACAACAATAATAATAATAATAATAATAATAATAATAATAATAAAGTTGGAAGGGATCTTGGAGGTCATCAAGTCCAACCCTCTGCTCAGGCAGGTAACCCTATACCATTTTGGACAAATGGCTGTCCAGTTTCTTCTTAAAAACTTCCAGTGTTGGAGCATTCACCGCTTCTGGAGGCAGGTTGTTCCACTGGTTAATTGTTTTAACTGTCAGGAAGTTTCTCCTTAGTTCTAGGTTGCTTCTCTCCTTGATTAGTTTCCATCTGTTGCTTCTTGTCCTGCCTTCAGGCACTTTGGAGAATAGCTTGACTCCCTCTTCTTTGGGGCAGCCCCTGAGATATTGGAACACTGCTATCATGTCCCCCCTCGTCCTTCTCTTCATTAAACTAGACATACCCAATTCCAGTAACCTTTCCTTATATGTTTTAACCTCCTCTAATCATCTTTGTTGCTCTTCTCTGTACTCTTTCTAGAGTCTCAGCATCTTTTTTACATCGTGGTGACCAAAACTGGATGCAGTATTCCAAGTGTGGGCCTTACCAAGGCATTGTAAAGTGGTATTAATACTTCACGTGATCTTGATTCTATCCCTCTGTTAATGCAGCCTAGCACTGTGTTGGCTTTTTTGGCAGCTGCAGCACACAGCTGGCTCTTATTTAGGTGATTGTCCACTAGGATTCCGAGATCCCTCTTACAGTTACTACTATTGAGCAAGGTATCCCCTATATTATACCTATACATCTGGTTTTTCTTGCCTAAATGTAGAACCTTACTTTTTTCACCATTGAATTTCATTTTGTTAGATAGCGCCCAGTGTTCTAGTCTGTCCAGATCCTCCTGTATCCTAAGCCTGTCTTCTGGAGTGTTGGCTATTCCTGCCAGCTTGGTGTTGTCTGCAAATTTGATGAGTTCCCCATCTATCCCCTCGTCCAAATCATTGATGAAGATGTTGAAGAGCACTGGGCCCAGAACAGAGCCCTGGGGCACCCCGCTACACACTTCCCTTCGTGTAGATGTGGTTCCATTGAGGACCACACGCTGAGTACGGCTGGTCAGCCAGCTGCGGATCCATCTGGTGGTGATGCTGTTCTAAAACTAGAACTCCCACCCTCCCAGTTTTCTAGCCTGATCCCTTCACCATAGAGAAGATTTCTCTCCAAAGCAATGTGAAAAAGTTTTCTTCTGGATTCTGGCCGGGCGACAAAGAGTTAATGCCTATGCCTTCATTCCACTGACTGCCCCTTTCTCTTCTCCCACCCACCCACCCACCCCCTTATTGCAATGTGCATGTTTAAACCCTGCACCTCAATTGGCAAAATTAGATGGAGGCACATAATCAGGAGCAGATGGTGGGGTGCAGTGGGCTCTGGCTGAGATGGCACCCCAGGTCTGGTCTCCCTTGGAATGGACGGTGGGAGCCTTCGCTAGGCCTGAGCAGCCTCAGTTGAAGGGGCTGCTGGCACCCACCCTCCCAAGAGATCCTATTAAAATAATTGAATCTCCTCATTAAATGCAGCCCACATGTGTGCGCGTGAGGGCGTGCATTTTATTTCCAGCCCCAGCTAAATAGCTGGGAGGTCTTCATCAATTGGGAAGTGTAGATTTCATGGAAAACTGGCCTTGCCAGATGCCGGAGTAATGGACCTCTAATTGACATGAGGAAGGGGAGGAGAACTGGGTCTCTTTTGCTGGTGGAAGCCTAATGAAACCTCTTTCTTTTTCCAGCAATTCCAAGCAGGAGGGGGAAATATATATATATATATGCAGGTCTTGGCGAAAACGAAAAGATATATATATATATATCTTTGGTTATTCGGGTTTTCTCCCGCGTCAAATTGGAAGTGTCTTGGTGACGTTTCAACGAAGTCTCATTCGTCATCTTCAGGCTGGTGTTTTCGGCTTCGTGCTTCATAAAACGATCTCCTCCCTTTGAAGATGGACCCCAATCCCTTAAAACGACTCACTCAGATTCAAATCCTTCCTTTCCCCTTTCTGAAATTTTATGAATGGAAGGAAGGATTTGAATCCGAGTGGGGCGTTTTAAGAGACCGGGGTCCATCTTCAAAGGGAGGAGATTGTTTTATGAAGCACAAAGCCGAAAACACCAGCCTGAAGGTGACGAATGAGACTTCGTCGAAACGTCGCCAAGACACTTCCAATTTGATGCGGGAGAAAACCCGAATAACCAAAGACCCTAACAAATAAAAGAAAAAACGAACACCAGGATATAATAAACCAGCCTGTTTAATATAAACAAGCCTGTGGTTAAGAAGAGTCACTAAGCTTTCGTCCAGCCAAAAAACTGCCGGTGTCATCAGAGTTAGAATAGCAGGAGATCGGGAAGGCAGCTCATATAACCTTCTGCCTCTGCGCCCGGCTCCTTGAGCGCATCATCAGCCTGTTGATTGTGTTAATCCTTATCGCACCGAGTTGTTCCGCATCAGGCAAACTGTCTTTGACTCCACTGGTTATTTTACGATCCTCAAGTGCTCTTTTTGAGCATGTGCAAGCACTTGGAGGGTGGTTGTCATTCCGTCCCTGCGCCCAATCCCCCTCCCTCCCAGGGCCATTATCCTCTCCCACCCCCAAGGCCGTTGTCGTAATTCCTCTGCCCCAGTCCTGCAACAAGCAGCTGTTCTGGCATTCCTGCTCTCTGTATGTATGTATGTATATATATATATATACACACATACACACACACACACACACACACACACACACATATATATATATACATGAAGACCACTTCTCCAGAGCTTGAAGAATAAGAATAAGGCTTAATGACTGCAAGACTTAACAACTGCAAGACCACTTCGCCAGAGCTTCAAGAATAAGGCAGTCCTTGACTTAACGACCGCAATTTCTGTTGCCAAGCATCCAGTTTGGGTTGCTGCGATATAAAAAGATGTTGAGATTCTAGATAGCGTGCAGAGAAGAGCAACAAAGATGATTAGGGGAATAGGGGCTAAAACATACGAAGAACGGTTGCCTGAATTGGGTATGGCCAGTCTAGAGAAAAGAAGGACAAGGGGTGACATGATAGCAGGGTTCCAATATTTGAGGGGCTGCCCCAAAGAAGAGGGAGTCAAGCTATCCTCCAAAGCACCTGAAGGCAGGACAAGAAGTAATGGATGGAAGCTGATCAAGGAGAGAAGCAACCTAGAACTTTCCCGAGAACAATTAATCAGTGGAACAACTTACCTTCAGCAGTTGTGGGTGCTCCATCACTGGAGGTTTTAAGAAGAAATTGGAAAAAACTATTTGTTTGGAATAGTATAGGGTTTCCTGCTTGAGCAGAGGGTTGGACTAGAAGACCTCCAGGGTCCCTTCTAGCTCTGTTATTCTATTCTGTACAGAATAAAAGGGCTGGAAAGGACCATGGAGGTCTTCTAGTCCAACCCCCTGCTCAACAGAAGGCTGTATACAACTCTGGAGAAATGGCTGTGCAGTCTCTTCTTGAAAAGACACAGCTGCTTTCAAGAGTCGGAAACCAACGCTCTGGTTCTGTCCTGACATGGTCCAGGGTGCCTTTTGGGGAAAAAGAATCCGCTGCACAGCCCTGTTGATGAGATCATGTCATGAGCCCCAGAGTGGAGAATGACATACTTTGAGCGAGTGGAAATGTCATCCGCCACACAAAAACTACACAGGAGCAGAACATCCTGTTCTCTAGGCAAACAGGAAGTGCCGCTCTTCAAGCTTGACATGGCATCCTTTATAGGTTAACCAAACCCAGAAGAGCGCTCACAATCCCTCTCCTAGGGGCAATCAAACCGATTGGGCTGATTATCGAAGATATTCATGCAATATTATGGAATATTTGATCCTTTGCATAACTCCGTACCATCAAGGTGGATGAAGGTGCTTCAGCGAACACGAGAACCAACCATGATAATAAAACTTTGCCAACTCCGATTTTTTTAACCAAACAATCTTTCAGGGAAGTTGTGTTCGACTTCTGGGTCTGTCTAAGTCTTCATGTAAAAAAGATGTTGAGACTCTAGAAAGAGGACAGAGAAGAGCAACAAAGATGATCAGGGGACTGGAGGCTAAAACATATAAGGAACGGCTGCTGGAATTGGGTATATCTAGTTTAAGGAAGAGAAGGATGAGGGGGGACATGATAGCAGTCTTCCAATGTCTCAGGGGCTGCCCCAAAGAAGAGGGAGTCAAGCTATTCTCCAAAGCCCCTGAAGACAGGACAAGAAGCAACGGGTGGAAACTAACCAAAGAGAGAAGCAACCTAGAACTAAGGAGAAACTTCCTGACAATTAGAACAATTAACCAATGGAACAACCTGCCTCCAGAAGCGGTGAATGCTCCAACACTGGAAGAGACTGGACAGCCATTTGTCTGAAATGGTATAGGATTTCCTGCCAGAGCAGGGGGTTGGACTAGATGACCTCCAAGGTCCCTTCCAACTTTTTTATTATTATTATTATGGATCATCGCACAGTCAGCCAGATGTTCAGACTGGATTTGGCATTTTGTCTGCCTATCGAGTCCTTACCCAGGACCTGGGATAGGCAGATGTGGATGTTTGATGGTATTACAGATATCGTCGCAGGATGGAAGCGGTTCCTAATAAGGCCGCCTTTTGCAATTGACTAATAGCGAATTTGTCAATTATTATTATTATTATCATCATCATCATCATCATCATTATTATCATTATCATTATCAGGTTTCACAGCAGGAAAGTGTGAATGGTAAGCCACCTGGAGTTGGCAACCAGCAATCCCAACACAACACACAAACACAAACCACACAAAGGTAGATTCCTTACTTCCTTGCCTTCTAACTGAACTTTTTCACACCTAAAGATAGGCTTCAACTCAGGATTACAACGGAGCCGTAAATTTTTAAGTGAGACGGTTGTTAAGTGAGTTTTGCCCCATTTTACGACCTTTCCTGACACAGTTGTTAAGTGAGTCACTGCAGTTGTTAAGTTAGCAACATGGCTGTTAAATGAATCTGGTTTCCCCCATCAATTTTTGCTAGTCAGAAGGTCGCAAAAGGGGATCACGCGGCCCCGGGAACACTGCAGCCGTCATAAATATGAGTCAGTTGTCAAGCATCCGGATTTTTTGTCACGTGACCAGGGGAATGCTTTAATGGTCGTTTAAGTGTGAAAAATGGTCATAAATCACTTTTTTCGCTGTAACTTCTAATGGTCACTAAACAAACTGTTGTATGTCGAGGACTACCCGTAATCTATCATATTCTTCAGGATGATAGAAACCTACAACTCTTATATAGTTGCCCAGGAAGAAAACATCAGTATTTTCACCTTATAGTTCATTTCATTTTTGAAATTTATTCATGTTCAGGCTGAATTAAGAATTAATTCCTGACAAGTGAGGACAATCAACCAAAGGAACAGAAGTTGCCTCCAGAAATTATGGGCGCTCCATCACTGGAGATTTTTAAGAAGAGACTAGACAGTCACTTGTCTGAGATGGTATAGGTTCTCCTGCTTGAGCAGGGGGCTGGACTAGAAGACCTCCAAGGTCCCTTCCAACTTCTATTCTATTCTATTCTATTCTATTCTATTCTATTCTATTCCATTCCATTCCATTCTACAATCTATTCTATTCTATTCTATTCTATTCTATTCTATTCTATTCTATTCTATTCTATTCTATTTCATTCCATTCCATTCCATTCTACAATCTATTCTATTCTATTCTATTCTATTCTACAATTTGTCTATTCTATTCTATTCTATTCTATTCTATTCTATTCTATTCTATTCTATTCTATTCTATTCTATTCTATTCTATTCCATTCTACAATCTATTCTATTCTATTCTATTCCATTCTACAATCTATTCTATTCTATTCTATTCTATTCTATTCTATTCCGTTCCATTCCATTCCATTCCATTCTACAATCTGTCTATTCTATTCTATTCTATTCTATTCTATTCTATTCTATTCTATTCTATTCTATTCTATTCTATTCCATTCTACAATCTGTCTATTCTATTCTATTCTATTCTATTCTGTTCTGTTCTGTTCCGTTCCGTTCCATTCCATTCTACAATGTCTATTCTATTCTATTCTATTCTATTCTATTCTATTCTATTCTATTCTACAATCTGTTCTGTTCTGTTCCGTTCCGTTCCGTTCCATTCCATTCTGTGTTTATAGGGCTTGATTCTGTCTGTATAGGGCTAAATCAGTATTTCTCACCCTTGGGAACTTTAAGATGCATGGACTTCAACTCTCAGAATTCCCCATACAATAAGGCAGGCTGGGAAATTCTGGACCTGAAGCCCATCCATCTTAAACTTCTCAAGATAAAAAAGGGGTAAACCAAGCAGCTCATCAATCTTTGATTCCTCCACCCCAACATGAAGGTGACGCTGGTTCAATTTATAGCCTTCTCTGAGTTCAGTTTGCAGAAAGAAGGCAGCTGAAGGCACTTCTTCACCTGGGAGTTAGGAAACATCCAGGGACTGACCGTCGATTCTGCTTGTGGGTTGGGAGCTCAGCAGCCTCGCCCTCAGTGCCAACTTTGGATCTGAGGAAGACCCGGCAGAAAGCCGGTTCACCTCTGGGATCAGTGCCTAAAAAGTGAAATAGGAAACAAAAGGGTGAGAAAGGTCTTCTTTCTGTCTGTGACTTTAGAGAGAGAGATTTCCAGTTGGGATAGATAGACTGTTCATGGAAGGAGACCGGAATGTGGAATAAAGCCGTTTCCTATGCGTGTTGATTTTGTGCTCCTGGCTTTTTCTTTGCCTGAACATCTCTTACATTAGAAATGGGGGACCTATTTCCTGGTTACGGCAGTCCTCGAGTTATGGCCACTCTATTTATTTATTTATTTATTTATTTATTTATTTATTTATTTATTTATTTATTTATTTATGAGACTTATATACCGCTTTAAGTGCAAGCACTCTCTAAGCGGTGTACACCAGTAAGCAATGTAAATATATATATTTACATTGCCCCCAACAATCTGGGTCCTCATTTTACCTACCCCGGAAGGATGGAAGGCTGAGTCAACCTTGAGCCGGTGAGATTTGAACCGCTCACCTGCTGAACACAGTCAGCGAAAGTGGCCTGCAGTACTGCACTCTAACTGCTGCGCCACCTCTATAACAATAATGATAATGATGATGATGTTAGAATAATAATAACGTTAGAATAAGAATAAGAATAGAATAGAATAGAATATGGAATGGGGAACAGAACAGAACAGAATAGAATAGAGAGTTGGAAGGGACCTTGGAGGTCATTTAGTCCAACCCCCTGCTTAGGTAGGAAATCTTATACCATTTCAGACAAATGGCTGTCCAGTCTCTTCTTAAAAACCTCCAGTGTTGGAGCATTCACTGCTTCTGGAGGCAGGTTGTTCCACTGGTTAATTGTTCTCTCTGTCAGGAAGTTTCTCCTTAGTTCCAGGTTGCTTCTATCCTTGATTAGTTTCCATCTGTTGCTTCTTGTCCTGCCTTCTGGCGCTTTGGAGAATAGCTTGACTCCCTCTTCTTTGGGGCAGCCCCTGAGATATTGGAAGACTGCTATTATGTTCCCCCTCCTCCTTCTCGTCATTAAACTAGACATCCCCAATTCCAGCAACCGTTCCTTGTATGTTTTAGCCTCCAGTCCTCTAATAATCATTGTTGTTCTTCTCTGTATAGTAAAGTAGAGTAGAGTAGAATAAAATAGAACAGACCAGAACAGAATAGAATAAACAGATTGTAGAATAGAATAGAATAAACAGATTGTAGAATAGAATAGAATAGAATAGAATGGAATGGAATGGAATGGAATGGAATGGAATGGAGCGGAGCAGAGGAGAGGATAGAATAGAGTAGAGTAGAATAGAATAGAATAGAATAGAATAGAATAGAATAGAATAGAATAGAATAGAATAGAATAGAATAACAGAGTTGGAAGAGATGTTGAAGGTCTCGTCCAATCCCCTGCTCAAGCAGGAGACCCTATACCATTTCAGACAGGTGGCTGTCCAATCTTTCCTTAGAAACCTCCAGTGATGAGGCACCCACAACTTCTGGTGGCAAGCTGTTCCACTGGCTAATTGTCCTCACTGTCAGGAAATTCCCCCTTAACTCCAGGCTGCTTCTCTCCTTGATGAGTTTCCATCCAGTTTCTTGTCCAGCCTTCTGGTGCTTTGGAGAACAGGTTGACCCCCTCTTCTTTGTGGCAGCCCCTCAAATACTAAAATACTCCTATCGTGTCCCCCCTAATCCTTCTTTTCTCTAGACTGGCCCAAACCCAAACCCCGCATCCGTTTTTCGTATCTTTTAGCTTCCAAGCCTTCAATCATCTTCGTTGCTCTTCTCTGCACTTCCTTCCCCCCCTTGCTATCCGGGAGTTAATTGTTGTCAAAACTTTTGCTTGGCCATCAAATCCAGATACACAAAGCTGCCAGAAATGGCCAGGAGCCATGAACCCCTTACCCCCAGATTAGGGAGGAAGGGGCGGGGCTTCAGAAGCAGAGGGCGGGGCTTCCCAGCATACCGGAGGGGTAGTTTGCTGGACTTGTGTAGGGGGAAGCTGGCTGATGGTTTTTCTACTTGTTGGAAAAGACTCTGAGCTTTTTCCTCTGAGATGCACCATGCTCAGCTCTCTTCCTGTTGGCGGCCAAGAGGGGGGAAAGGCCGCTGTAGTTTCTCCTGTGTAGTTCAGGAAATGATCACATTTGCCCTAACCTGAAAAATAAGTCAAGGGGTCCTTTTCTACCCAGCTTCCCTCCCTCCCTCCCTCCCTCCCACCCCACAAATTCATCCTTCCAGATTTGTTCCAGGGGAGCATAATGTCACCGCGACGTTTCCTGTCCCGGCCATATGGGCAGCCCTGCACAGGATGTTTCCCAGCTTTTTCCAAGGCTGGGGTGGGGGGAGCGGTAAATTCAGTATTTTTGGCACAGGTTGAGTAGCCCAAAAGTGGCCCCGAGCCAGACCTCCTGTTTAACGGGTGATGTCACTTTTGCCTTTCGTTATTTGTTCTTTTTTTTTTTTTTTTCTGTTATGACACTCAGGTCTCAGGCTTCTGCCTGCCTTGTTATCAAGCTGGATGTGTTAACCACCCCAAGGAGAAGCTTGTCACTTTATCTCGCAAGGAAATCCCTTTCTCTTTCTTTCTTTCTTTCTTTCTTTCTTTCTTTCTTTCTTTCTTTCTTTCTTTGCCTTTTTTCTCCTTCCTTCCTTCCATTTTCTTTTTCTTTCTTCTCTCTCCTCTTCCTTTCTTTTCTTTCTTCCTTCATCTTTCTTTCTCTCTTTCTTTCTTTCTTTATTTTTCTTTCCTTTCGCTTTTTTCTTCCTTTCCTTTTTTGTCTCCTTCCTTCCCCTTTCCTTTCCTTTCTTTCATTTCCTTTCCTCCCTTCCCTTCCCCCCTATTTGTCCTTTCCTTTCCTTTCCTTTCCTTTCCTCCTATTTGTCTTCCTTTCCTTGTTTTGAAAACCAAAACATGGTTTCTTTGTTTGTTTGGGGTTTAGTTGTAAACAAACAAACAGAGAGTGAAAATGTAATCCTTCACGGCAATCATTTCCATAAAAGAAAAAGAATCTCTTCTGTTGTCAAAGTCAGGCATTTTTTTTATACCCCACAATAAGAAAGAGAGAAAAGCATTTGTTAAAAATGCAGACCTTTGTGAAAAATCTGTTCCAAATCACTGCCATCATTTGATGAACAGATGCCACTAGCGTTTTCCTGCAGTGGATGGAAAATTCCCTATCCAGATACTCAAAAGACAGGCATAGGAATTATTGCCAAAATTAAGCTTGATTAATGGAGGGGAAAGAAAGAAAGAAAGAAAGAAAGAAAGAAAGAAAGAAAGAAAGAAAGAAAGAAAGAAAAAAGAAAGTAAAAAAAGAAAGAAAAAAGAAAGAAAGAAGAAAAAGACAAAGAAAAAAGAAGAAAGAAAAAAGAAAGAAAAAAGAAAGAAAAAAGAAAGAAGAAAGAAAGAAAAAAGAAAGAGGAAGGAAGGAAGGAGAGAAAGATAAGGGAGGAAGGAAAGAAGGAAGAGAAAGAAAAGGTGGAAAAGAAGAAAAAGGGGGAAGAAAGGAACACAAAAAGAAATAAGGCAGAAAAGAAAGAAAAAAAGTGGGAATGAAAGGGAAGGGAGGGAGGAAAAAAGAAAGAATAAGGGAGGAAGGAAATAAGGAAGAAAAAAGGTGGAAAAGAAAAAGGTGGAAAAAGAAAAAAGGAAGGAAGACAGAAAGAAAAAAAGGCAGAAAAGAAAAAAAGTTGGGAAATGGAGGGAGGGAGGGAGGGAGGGAGGGAGGAAGGAAGGAAGGAAGGAAGGAAGGAAGGAAGAAAGGAAGGAAGGAAGGAAGGAAGGAATCAGAAAATATTTTCAATATTCTACCAACCAACAAAATGTCTGGGTTTTGGCAGTGAAGCATATTTTAGTTCGTATTTTCTGTAAAAAAAAAAAAAGTTATTAAAAGAAAGAATCTGTGACAAAGTGTCATTTTTGCCAAAAGAAAGAAAGAAAGAAAGAAAGAAAGAAAGAAAGAAAGAAAGAAAGAAAGAAAGAAAGAAAGAAAGAAAGAAAGAAAGAAAGAAAGAAAGATCTGTTTTGGGGGACATTCTATGACTTCACCAACTTTCCTGCACAATCAAGTTCCTGTTTTGATGACGTGACGTTTCTGCCAGCTGGCGTTACATTTCTTATTTTGGGAGGCGTTTTTGTACATTACACAGAAGACAGAGGGTTTCTTTTTTAAATCCTGCATTTATACAGTGAATATAAACCCGGTTTATAAGAACAAACACTTGATATATAAAGAAACTCCCCTTTGAGGATACTTCTTTAACGACAAATTAATAGCGATATAGGTGGTCTTAGAATTACAGCCGTTTGTTTAGCAAATGTTCGACAACAGGACTGAAAAAAAGGGACTTGCAACTGGTTCTCGCATTACAACCGTCGCAGCATCTTGAGTCACGTCATCAAAATTTGGGATGCTTGGTAACTGGCGTGTATTTGCAATGGTTGTGGCAACCTGGGGTCACGTCATCGCAACTTTCCCAGCCAGCTTCGGACAAGCAAACCCAGATTTGTTGAACGACCATGTGACTCACTTAACAACAGGTGGCAAACAAAGATCTGAAATCAGGTGTGACCCACTTAACAACTGCCTTGCTTAGCCGTGGGAATGCTGAGCCCAACTGTCGTCGTAACTTGAGGACTACCTGTGCATTATTCCCAGAGATGCTACAGGGACTTTTGCAATATATAGGGTTTCCTGCCTGAGTGGGGGGTTGGATTATATGACCTCTAAGGTTCCTTCCAACTCTATTATTATTATTATCGATCATCACACAGTCAGCCAGATGTTCAGACTGGATTTGGCATTTTGTCTACCTATCGAGTCCTTACCCAGGTCCTGGGATAGGCAGATGTGGATGTTTGATGGTATTACAGGTATCGTCGCAGGATGGAAGCAGTTCCTAATAAGGCCGCCTTTTGCAATTGACTAATAGCGAATTTGTCAATGCCAATGGTGTTCAAGTGGTGCTCCAGTTGTTTTGGGACTGCACCCAAGGCGCCTATGACTATTGGTACTACCCTTGCTTGCTTTTGCCACAGTCTTTCTATTTCTATTTGTAAGTCTTTGTATTTTGTTATCTTTTCCAGTTCTTTCTCTTCTATTCTGCTATCTTCAGGCACTGCCACGTCCACTATCCAGACTTTTTTGTCTTTCTTATTGAAAATTGTTAAGTCCGGGGTGTTATGTTGCAGGTGCTTGTCTGTTTGAATTCTGAAGTCCCAGAGCAGTTTAATTTTATCATTTTCTATGACTTTCTCTATTTTATGATCCCACCAGTTCTTGCTTACAGGCAAATGATATTTCTTGCAGATCTTCCAATTGTTGCTACTTTGTCATTATTATTAATTATTATAATATTATTACTATTACTATTATTATTATTTAGACATGAACTTGTCAACTAAACATTCAAATTGACTGGCGCTGATGGTTGACACGGGTTGCTACCAGCATCCTAGGTGTCAACCAGGTACCTCCTTAAAATATAAGATGTTCCGAGTAGCGCAGTTTTTTGTAACATTACTGGAGTTATTGCAGGAAGCTGAAGTTTCTTGAAGTATTTTGCAAAGTTTTTGGACATAGTTCCCAGTGCCCCGATGACAATGGGTATCACTGTTACACGTTTCATCCATAATCATGCAGTTTCGATGGCCAGGTTGCAATATTTTGTAGTTTTTTCCAGTTCTTTTTCTTCAACTCTGACATCTCCTGGTGTAGCGATATCAATCAGCTGTACGCTTCAGTTCTCTACAACTGCGATATCTGGTGTGTTGTGTTCCAAATGGCGATCTGTCTGTGTCCGAAAGTCCCACAAGATCTTCACCCTCTCATGCTCGACAACTTTTCCCACCCTATGTTCCCACGACTTTTTGGACACAGGCAAGTCGTATTTTTTACACAATGCCCAGTGGATTAATTTAGCAACTTGGTCATTATTTATTTATTTATATTATTATTATTATTTTAAAAGCAGCCTTAATTTACAAGCGCAATCACGCTTTCTACGCCCCCGCCCCCCCATTATAAAATTAAACACAGGTACAAGCAGAGGCTGCAATGGTGAGCACACGCTTGGCTTAAGGCCAGCTTCTTTGACGTCATCCAAATTTCTGTGTCATGTTAGAAAGAAAACACAACACGCATGCATGCCATCGACCGTATTTGTAACCCAACCCAATCCAGCTGATCAGTTCCTGAAGGCCCCACAAGCTGTGCAGAACCTCTTTGGGGGTGAGGGGGACAGACCCACCCTCCATCCCTCACCCCCATCTGAGAAAACCAAGTTAAGTCAAAAGCCTTGCACAGAACAGGCCTGCCGTTGTGTTAAACCGAAAAAACCACACACCCAGACGTGCTGAGAAAAGAATATCACGGTGTTTTATTCGCGGGCCGAGTTTTTCCATGCTGAGAACAGACAGCTCCTCCGAGCCAACGCCTCCCAAATTTGCCGTGCCGAACATCAGCCCGTTGAAAAAAAGTAAAAAACAAACAAACAAACGAAACGCATCCCCTGGGTTCGACGTGCCAGCCAGTCCTTTCGTATCTTTTGTGCAGTGTCTCTTCGCGGGAGAGGTTCCCACGAAGCCAACGCAGAGACTGAACACGGATCAGCTGCCAGAAAGAAATCTGGAAACACTTGGGGGCAACAACGGTTGGGGGGGCCGGAACATGTGTTCGCATAACGAGCGCATGAGAGCCGAGCAATTAGGAAAAGATGTTCTAATAATTAACCAGTCAGCAAACAAGCGCTGGATTCAGTCAGATCCTCCAGCATGTGTCCCTGCGATGCTGTAGGTCAATACGCAAGTGGGATTGTTCAAAACACTCGCTGGAAATTTCAGAGGGCGGCTGCGAAAATGTTTTTTCCCGCGAACCCCCAAATTCCAGAGGATTTGATCCCGCGCAGCTTAAGAGCCGCTTCTTCTTCCTAAGAACCTCGTTATTTGCTACATAGCTGCTTTTCAACACTGTGACTATCCTTTCATTGATTACAAAAAAAAGAGAGACAGAAAAGACATAGTATAAAATGCCTGAACAACTTAAATATTATTTATAGATAAGATATTTTTTTTTAAAAAAAAAAAGCTTAGTAAAAAATATAGATTTGTCCAAACCAAAGAGAATGCTCTGATATGGTGGAAAGTGACAAGGGGCGCCCCAAAATTATCCCAGTCCCTTAATAATATTGAAAAAGGCTTGTTCTGGATTTTAACACTTGCATCGTTCAGTTTTGAACTGAGCCATTGTGCCTTTAAGACTGAATTTTTCAGTCTTTGGTTAACGTTCAAAATGGTTCCGCAGTTCCATCTTGAACCACGTTTATATCCTGTAAGGAGGATTTGAAGAAGTGTGTGTGTGTGTGTGTGCATGTGTGTTGGTGAGGGCTTTACACACAGAGTGCCTCACATTTATTGTCTGGCACAGCCAGCTCACACTTTGCAGGGAAAACAACATTGGAAGGTTGACATTGATAGTCAAAAATCCCACATCTGTCTGTCTTTAAAATAGGATTTAAAGCAGCGTTTTTCCACCGTGCCAACTTGAAGACGGGTGGACTTCATCTCCCAGAATTCCCCAGCCAGTCATAGCTGGTTGGAGAATTCTGGGAGTTGAAGTCCATAAGTCTAAAAGTTGCTACAGTTGAGAAACATTGCTTTAAAACATCAGCTCCAAATATGTACGCACACACACACACATACACACGCACGCACACACACACCTGGCAATTAGCCAAGGGTTCAAATCCATACAACTGAAGCTTTGCCGACTTAAGAGACCTGACCTCAGCTTATCCACCTTGCAAATCTCTTGGTCCAATGTCATTTAAGTGGGATTTTCAACTACGAGTAACAAAAACCTGTGGAATAAATTCTACGCCAGCCTAGAACTGCACTCCAGGAATTGCAAAACAGGGGGAAAAAAAATGAAAGGCCACTCGGAAGGGATTAAACTCAATGCCTTTCCTTCCTGTTGCCTAGGGCTGGACTAGATGACCCTCGTGGGTCCCACAATTCTAAGATTCTGTGGATTAAGAATCAAGCACATGGGCATAACCCAGATATCCTCTTGCCTTTCCTTACAACTTTTCCAACACTTTCCCTTCGTCTCACTTCGTCACGCCCTTTTAACAACCTCCAGCCACTTCCTCCTCGCTTATCCCCGCCGATGTCCAGCCTTATGGAAATCCCAACTATTAATGCGTTCATCGCAAGAAATTAACGCATTCCAGCAATGCAACACAAGCTTTGCTCTTTCACTGTGGATTCCTTGCAAGAATAACCCCGGATTTTTGAACTGCAGACGCTGCAAACGGCCGTGCTGATTTTACAATGGCCCAACTCTGTGCATCTTGCTCAGAATCTAAGGATCGCCATTTCAAATTAGCCCTTTTACTGAATCTATCTTTGGGGTCTGGGGGTTTATCTAGAGTTGGAAACCATGGTTAAAACCCTTGAAAACAAGCCTTTTTCAATGATGGCAGAGCAGGTAACTGTAAATACTGGATACCTTTTCCATCGAAGGAAAGGAATTCAAAAGATACTGCTTGCTCTAATAGTGAGTTGTATAAATGAGGTTTCCTGATCATGGCCACTTGAAGATGTGTGGACTTCCACCCCCAGAATTCCCCAGCCAGAGGAATTCTGGGAGTTGTAGTCCACACGTCTTCAAGTGGCCAAGGCAAAAACCCAGCAGCGGGTACCCCCCTGTCCAGCATCCCAACACCTTAAAATTGCATTTTTCCTTCTGCTTTGAACCATCTCCTTGTGCTACGCAGCAATACAGTATATCAATTCTTCAGCCTTATTTGTTGTTTTTTTTTTCAAAAAAAGAAAGCAATGCCATTAATGAGATAAATCTAAAATACTGCAGGGGTCCCAGATCAAGGGAGAGGTTTGGGGCAACCTGACCTCGCACATGGGCGAGGCACTTATGGGGTGGACTAAGGTTACAGTGGGGCAAGTGCTACTTTTTTGGAGAGGAGAAATTTTCCACGTGTTTCGTTCGCAAAGTAATTTTATAAAAAGACCAGGCAGCAGCTAATCTTATCAAATAATAGCTGGGTTGGTCTGCTTTATTAAATAAATGCCTTATTGGAATCCAAGTAAATTGGACAAAATTGGACTAAAATATAGTCCAAGGTAGAGTGAGCTATACTCAGTGACGGTTTAATCTTTGCAGTTAACTGCGGAAAGGAGACCAAGAGGTGAGTCACGCATTATATGGTGAGAAAGTTAGCCTGCCTTTCATGACCTTCTTGGGAAGGCAGTGACGGGGAAGCTCCTGAATTACTACATATCCCATGTGTCATTACTACTGATCCCATTCTGAAGTCCTTGGTCATGCCTGTGTCTTCCATGCTAACATTTCAAGACCTTGAAGTAAGCTTTCCAATGTGTCGGAAGCTCCACTCTCAGCTCAAGCCCTTTTTAAAACGGTGAGATATTTTCTGCACGAGATTTGTTCCAAGCTCCTTGTAGGAACTTTACCCCTCAGCTACTCCACAGCCAGCTGAGCCCCATCGCCATGGCTCAAGGGGTCACAAACTTATCTCTTCCCCTTTGAAGCTCAAATGTTAGCATCTGCGCTGTTTTTTATTCGACCCAAGTAGTCCTCAAATTACAACCACAGTTGACATCAGAATCTCCGCTGCTGTTAAGCAAATCACGGTCGTTGCTAAGTGAATCGGGCGGTCATTAAGCAAACTCCATTGATTTTACTTGTCAGAAACTGGCGGGAAGATCACAAGCAGTGATCAAGTGATCCCGGGATGCTGCAACTGTCATAAAAGACGGTTGCCATGTGCCCAAATTGCGATCATGTGATTGTGGGGACTGCTACGACAGTTGTAACTGCGAGGACCAGCCACGAGTCATTTTTTTTCAGTGCCATTGTAATAGTCACTAAAAGAATGGATGTAAGCAGAGGACTACCTGTACAGCTGCATTCCAGGCTCCTCTCCAATTAATACTACCATGTTTCCCTGAAAAATAAGAGCAGGTCTTATATTAATTTTTGCTCCAAAAGACGCATTAGGCCTTATTTTTCTGACTGGGGCTTATATTTGGGGAAATACGGCACTAAATGCCTCCATCTGGCTTAGGGATAGGTAACCTTGGCTCTTTTATGACTCGTGGACTTCAACTCCCAGAATTCCTGAGCAAGCCATGCTGAGGGAAAAGGGAGAGGTTTCCAAGCTGAGCCATGCTGGCTCAGGAATTCTGGGAGTTGAAGTCCACAAGTCATGAGGGGACCATAGTTCCCCTATGCTGGCTCAGGAATTCTGGGAGTTGAAGTCCACAAGTCATGAGGGGACCATAGTGCCCTCATGCTGGCTCAGGAATTCTGGGAGTTGAAGTCCACGAGTCATAAAAGAGCCAAGGTTGCCTATCCCTGATCTGGCTCATGATCTTAACTGGGGCTTATTTTTGGAGTGGTGCTCATATTATGAGCGTCCTGAAAAATCTTGCTAGGGCTTATTTTCCCGGTTAAGTCTTATTTTTGGGAAAACACAGTAGATTCACTGTCATAGCTTTGCCCAAGGAATCCTGGGAAACCGAACGGGAAGCATGCTGAGCAGGCCCATCCAACTCGAATTTCCCAGCATCCTAGAGAAGAGATGACAGCGGCCCCATTTTGGGGGGGCTGCCCCAAACCTCTCCCTAAATGAAACATTTACCCAGTGATACAGGCGCTGTAATAAACAGCGCTGCTTGCATCGGACAAGGCTGAGATCAGGCTGTTGTCCTCACAGCTCCGGGGAGTCACTTTGGACACGGAAACATGATAGGCGAAACCGGACGGATCCGGACGAGTCCTGCTCATATTCAAATACTGGTCAAACTCGTTGCGGTCCACTTCTGTCCACAGCTCGTGGGGGTTCAAGTGCTCCACGCCCTCCAGCTGGTGGGACTCGGGAGGAGGGGACAGCTGGCCCAGGTGGGCCGACAGCCCGTTGGCGGCGCCCGCGGCACAGATCTGGTTGTAGTACATCCCAGACGGCTGGGGAGTCCTCATGGCTTCGGCCAGGTGGGAGGGCGGGTTGGGAGGGTACCCCATGACCATGTTCCTCCCCAGGTTTTTCTCCGGGGAAAACTCCATCGGCGGTGGAGGAGGAGGAGGAGCAGGGTGGTGGTAACCCCGAAAGGACATCACGTTGCAGTCGTCCTGCATGTGGGGCGGGAAAAAGGCGGGCTCCGCCTGTTCGAGGACGTCCAGAGGGGACATTTCCGGGGTCGGCAGGCCGTAGTTCTCCATCTCTGACCCCATCGAGCGCAGTTCTCGGAAGTGGTTCAGTGGGGGAGGCTGGGAGTGGCCGAGGCCGCCGCTGGCGGTGCTGCGGTGGCCCATGGCAAAATTCTCGCCGCAGGGCTGGGGCAAGTTGTGGAGAAGGATGCTCGGTTCCATCCTCTTGATTTTCTTGGCCTGCTTCTTCCGGCGGGGACGGTACTTGTAATTGGGGTGGTCCTGCAGATGCTGGATCCTCAGCCTCTCGGCCTCCTCCACGAAGGGGCGCTTGTCAGTGGCGCTCAAGGCTTTCCACGCCTGGCCTGGGAGTCCGAAAGAGAAGAGAGAGGGCACGTTAAAACATGTGAGGAATGGTTGCAGGGATTGGGTATGTCTAGTTTAATGAAAAGAAGGACCAGGGGGCACATGATAGCTCTCTCCCAACATTTCAAGGGCTGCCACAAAGAAAAGGGAGTCAAGCTGTTCTCCAAAGCACCTGAAGGCAGGACAAGAAATGGAAACTAACCAAGGAGAGAAAACAACCTGGAACTAAGGAGAAACTTCCTGACAGCTGTGGACAATTTATAAGAGGAACAGCTTGCCTGCAGAAGTTGTAGGTTCTCCATTGCCGGAGGATTTTAAGAAGAGATTGGACAGCCACTTGTCTGAAATAGAACAGGGTTTCCTGCTTGAGCAAGGGGGTGGATTAGATGACCTCCAAGATCCCTTCCAACTCTGTTCTATTATTCGGAAGATGCTGCTGTCCCACTAACAGCCAATAGTTCAAGGCTTTAGCAGATAAAACTGGCCAGGCCGTTTGCACATGACTGAAGCGTGCAAAGTTCCTGCCCCAAAATGGATCAACTGTATTTACATACAGGTAGTCCTCAACTTACAGCACAATTGGGAGCAGAATGTCCATTGCTAGGTAAAATGGTGGTTAAGTAAACTGTGCCCCCTTTTTTTTGCCACGGTGGTTAAGCAAAGCATTGCAGTTGTTAAAGAGAATCACGTGGTCCTTAAGCAAATCTGGTTTCCCTCATCGATTTTGCGTGTCGGAAGCAGGCTGGGAAACTCGCAAACGGCACACATGACTTTAAGATCCGCAACCGTCGTGAGTACATGACGGCTGCCAAGTGCCCGAATTTTGATCACATGACCGTTGGGATGCTGCAATGGTTGTTTGCTGCAAGGACCAGTTGTTAAGTCACATTTGTAAGCGCTGTTGTAGCTTTGAGTGGCCGCTAAACATACAGATAGACAAGGATTCTCTGTATACCACAGGGGTCTTCCAACTTGGCAACTTTAAGGCTTGTGGACGTCAACTCCCAGAATTCCTCAGCCAGCCAACCGGCTGGCTGAGGAATTCTGGGAGTTAAAGTCCACAAGTCTTAAAGTAGCTAAGTTTGAAGACTCCTGGTATACCACTTTGAGAAGTAGTTTAAGAGAGTAAGTCTAAGCAGGGATGGCCGAAGGGGTGGGGAGGGGTCCCTAAAGTCATAATAGCAGTTGCAACCATGGGGGTGAGCCATGTTTATTTTAAACATGCAACACGGTTGCAATACATGCAAGAATGGGACAGGGCTGCAATTGTGCAATGGTGACCCCGCCCCTATCTTGAGGTTTTGGACCCTCGTCCCCTGCCCCCTGAATCATGACCTGAGCTCTGAAGAATTTGCTTGCTTGGTTAAGATTCTGTATCAGGGTCTCTAGCAGATCCAGGGTGTCCTCTATTTACAACAATTCATTTAGTGACTGAAGTTACAACAGCCCTGGGGGGGGGGAAGTGACTTATGGACGTTTTTCACGCTTACGACCGTTGCAGCCTCTCTGTGGTCGCGTGATCAATATTCGGGATGCTTGGCAACTGACTCGCGTTTGTGACGGGTTGTACTGTCCCCGGGGTCACGTGATCCCCAGAAAAGTCATAAAGTGGGGCAAAACTCACTAAACTAATGTCTCGCTTCGTAACAGAAATTTGGGACTCGGTTGTGGTCAATAAGTCGAGGACTTATGGCGAAGTGATAATTTGGGGGGCACTTTGGCAACTAATAAGCTTAGCTGCCAATTCTTTTCACAGATTGCAATCCGGTTCTAATGAGATGCACGGAGTTATTTGTGATCCATGAGTCTCTACAACTGAATCTCTCTCTGTCTTTAAGGTACGATAGTGTTTTGAGAAACGCACACAGTTCATAAGAACACTCGTTGTATCTTGAATTTAGCTATGGAGGTGTCTTTTAAAGGACCCTCTGCCTTTTTTTCCCCCCAATAAGGATGGATAAAGAGAGGCAGTTTAGTCTAGGTGAGAAAGGAGGAGACTGTGAGTTCTAGTTCCGCCTTAGGCATGAAAAGTGGCTGAGTCACTTTGAGTCAATCACCAGGAGACAGTGAGTTCTAGTCCCACCTTAAGCATGAAAGCTGTTGGGTGATTTTGGGCCAATCACTAGGAGATTGGGAGTTCTAGTCTTGCTTTCGGCACGAAAGCTGCTGGGTGACTTTGGGCCAATCACCAGGAGACAGTGACTTCTAGTCCCGCCTTAAGCATGAAAGCTGTTGGGTGACTTGGGCCAATCACTAGGAAATTGGGAGTTCTAGTCTTGCTTTAGGCACAAAAGCTGCTGGGTGACTTTGGGCCAATCACTAGGAGACAGTGAGTTCTAGTCCCGCCTTAGGCATGAAGGGATAGGCTGGATGACTTTGGGCCTATCCCCAGGAGAGTGTGAGTTCTAGTCCCATCTTAGGCGTGAAAGCCAGCTGAGTAACTTTGGATCAATCACCTGGAGACCGTGAGTTCTAGTCCTGCCTTAGGTATCACAGCCACTTGGATGACTTTGACCCAATCACTGGGCGTTCTACTCCTGCCTTACGCATGCAAGCCAGTGGGGTGACTTTGGGCCAATTGCCAGGAGACCGTGAGTTCTAGTTCTGCCTTAAGCAAGAAAGCTGACTGGATGACTTTGAGCCAGTCATTCTTTCTCAGCCCAACCTACCTCACAGGGGTGTTATTGCTGGGAAAATAGGAGAAGGAAGTTGTGTCGGATATGTCTGTCGTCTTGAGTTATTTGTAAAAAGTAATAAAAGACGGGAAACAAATAAAATTTAATTTAATTTAAAAAAACACAGTGTCCTTATTCTATCACCCCAAATGCTGCATTCAAAAAAAACTTAGTTTCTTTCACTCAGCCGTAAATTGCAAAGTCAGTCAGAGGGTTTTGTGGATTCTGGAAGGGGCAACTGATTTTTTAAAGGTGCACAACTTCCAAATTGTGACTCACTACATGAAGGGGCGCGCTGTTTAGGGAACATTTTCCAGAAACTGTGAGGCTGTAATTTGGACCTTTTTCAAACCTTATGAGTGAGCCAAGTTCCACTTTAAAGAGAGAGAGAGAGAGAGAGAGAGCGAAAATAATAATAATAAGATACTCTACAGCAAGTTAATTTCACTACAATCCCTTCAAGCATTTAAAGACAAAAAATGGCTCAGAGACAATAAACACTAGAGCGTAAAAATATTTCTTTAAAAAAAAAAAGCTCTTAAGTTCATTTTCCATATTGTCTTGGTTAATATCGAAAGCCAAATTGTGTTGTCTATAGCGGTTACAATGGAGATCCGATTTAGAAATGGCGCTTCCCCAACAGTCGGTCCCATAAAGAGAGTGAAGAAAAGGGATCAAAATATGGATAAAATTATTGATAGCATGGGGAACGGAGAATACCCGGGATTGGCCAAGAACACTGAATAATGGGAGATTTCCTTGCACGCTGGAGATATTAAAATGTGAAACTCACGGCCACAAGATAGTTAACAGCCAATAACTTCCAGGAGGATCAAGCTATCAATAGCTGCTAATCATTATGGTGAGCTTTATATCTAGGACAAGAGGAACAATTTTCCCTATTTTGGTTTGCAAGGGCCAATATAGTCCATTTGTTTGAGATTGGGAGAAATGTTCCCAATCCAGAATGGAGCATGTTGTTGTTGTTGTTGTTAATTGCGAAGTCGTGTCCGACCCATTGCGACCCCATGGACAATGTTCCTCCAGGTCTTCCTGTCCTCTACCATCTTCTGGAGTCCATTTAAGTTCACACCTACCATTTAAGTTCACACCTACCACACCTCCATTTAAGTTCACACCTACCCATTTAAGTTCACACCTACCCAGAATGGAGCATATAAATAGATAAATAATAGAATTGTTGATATTCGGGCAATATCAACATTTAATAAATTATAGTTGGTTGCAGAATCAGCCGACGTTTTTACTGGATTTGGCCTTTTTATCCCCCGATCCAGCCCTTCCCAAGGACTGGGGATAGGCAGATGTTTGCAGGTGTTAAATAATAATAATAATTAATAATTTAAATGGGACTATATTTAAATAATCTCAATCAATAGAGAACCTAATACTGTTTTAACTTCCACTATGCTTAACCTAGCTAGGCAGTTAAAGATCTATTTGATGCAATTATGCAACATATGAAGCTTGATTAGACGTAACCTCACACATTTCCTTTTTGCGGCTTAGCATGTTATATGAAACCAGCCCAGTTGGTTAGTTTATGATCCAATGTGCTGGGTGAGCACAGAGGGTAGAGTTAAGAGTGTTGTGTGAACACAACAGCTGCTTTGCCTCCAGATTCCTGAGCACCAAAGAAAGGCTTCCATAAATGCCATTTTCCCTCAAGATATGAATACCTGAGTACTGATGATGTTACCTAGTTGGGTAATGAAACGTCTGCAAGAAAACAACTAAGCTCAGAGAGCACCAAGGACTCCTCATTTCTACCTTGAGCTATTCTCCTTTATTAGTACTTGAATCCTAATTGTCTGCTACTTTGTTAAGCATCAAATATTTGGTAGTTGTTTCCAGATGTGCCATTTCATCATGTCTTAGAATATAAGGGTTGGAAATCACTTCGAGGGGGGGGTCATCTAATCACCCCAAATAATGTGCTTAAACTCTAAATACTTGCAAGAATGGAAATCAAGAGCAGTTAGCGTGTAAATGAAAGGGTGAACTCAGTTAGCAGTCAAATTTCAGGAGAAATTCAAGAGAATTTCTCTTAATTTTAAGTGCCTATCTGGTCTAAGTTTATTTTTTTAAAAAAAAACATTCCAAAGGATTTTGGAATTTCAATTTTAAAAAATAAAATAGACCTCAGTGGTTTGAAATCTCTTCTGTCCTGTCTCAGTTGATTCCCTAGATTATTATAAGGATGAAAAATGTTCCTAAATAGAACGGAGCTGGGCTCAGAATAATTAAGATAAACCTCTGGGAAGTGACTGGGCTCCATGTACGCCTAGATCTGATCTTGCTTGCATCCGGAGTCAGTCGGGATAAAATTCCTCTGTTAATCAGAAATGCTGGGTTAATCCTAAGTGGCAGAGGTTGGTCTAGATGACTTTTGGGGTCCTTTCCAGCTCTTCAATTCTGTGGTTCTAGGGACACACTTAAAAAGTGGGAGAAATCAACCCAAAACGTCTTCTTTCATAGGGCAATCCTTCTGAAGCTTGGCAACTTTAAGATACGTGGACTTCAACTCCCAGAATCCTCAAGCTAGCCATCCACCCATCTTCATTTCATAAGCCCCCCCCTCTTCTCAACTTTGGACCAAGATTCCCCCTCCCAAATTCCTGCAGCCAATTTTTGCTCCCCCTAAGCATGCTAACACACACACCCCTCCATTCCTGCGATCCCGCCAATGTGGTTAGCAAGCAAAGTGGTGTTTTTTTGTTTTTTTTTTAGAGAGAGATCAGGTCTCGGAAGATCACAACTCCGCTCTTCCAGGATGGACCACAAGAGCCGCTTACAGCGCAGGGCCGCCGTTAGAGCGCCCGAGAGCGCTTAGCAGCCCCCCTCCACCTCGCTTGCGCTTGTTGCGCTTGTCCTCCGGGAACTCGCTTTTCGCTCTCCCGAGGCGGAATCTGGTGGCCGGGAGTTCCACAGCGAGTTGGTTGCAAAGTTAGTTAGAATGGTTCCCGAAAGCAAAGCTGTGTGTGTGTGTGTGTGTGTGTGTGTGTGTGTGTGTGTGTGTGTGTGTGTGTGTGTGTGTGTGTGTGTGTGTGAGACAAGCGGGGAGTGGGAAGGGGAGCCCCGGCGCTCGCCGGGTGCATGCGTGTGTGTATGGGGGAGGGAGGGGGGTGAAAAGGGAACCCTGTGTGTGTGTGTGAAGAGTAGGAAGAGGACCCCAGACGCGCGTCCGTGTGTGTGTGTGTGTGTGTGTGTGTGTGTGTGTAACAAGTGAGAAGGGGAGCCCCCACGCCCGCCGGGTGCATGCGTGTGTGTATGCCACGGAGGGGGAGAGTGAAAGGGGAACCCGTTTTTGTGTGTGAGAGAGAAAGAGGAGGAAGAGGAGCCCAGACGCGCGTCGCGTCCGTGTGTGTGCGTGTGTGCGTGTGTGTGTCCGTGTAACGAGTGGGAAGGGGAGCCCCGATGCCCGCCGGGTACATGCGTGTGTGTATGTCACGGAGGGGGAGTGGAAGGGGAACCCCGTTTGTGCGTGTGAGAGAGAGAGGGGGGGGAAGAGTAGTAAGAGGATCCCAGACGAGCAGTCGCGTCCGTGTATTTGTGTAACAAGCAGGGAGTGGGAAGGGGGGCCCCGACGCCCGCCGGGTGCATGCGTGTGTGTATGTGTGTCACGGGGGGGGGAGGAGAGAGTGGGAAGGGGAATCCCGCGTTTGTGTAATTTGTGTGTGTCAGGGAGGAGTAGGAAAAGGAGCCCGGGACGCGGGTCGTCTCCGTGTGTGTGTGTGTGTGTGTGTGTGTGTGTGTGTGTGTGTGTGTGTGTGACAAGCGGGGGGTGGGAATGGGGATCCCGTCTCTCTCTCTCTCTCTCTCTCTCTGTGTGTGTGTGTGTGCGTGTGTGTGTGCGTGTGTACTGTGTGTGCATCAAGAGTGCTGCGGGAAGAGAAGCCCCGCCGTCCCGCAAGAGTGTGTGTGTGTGTGTCAAGGGGAGAATGGGAAGTCCCGCGGTCCCCCCTCCCTCCCTCCCTCCCTTACCGAGCATCTTGCTAAGCACGGCGTTGTGCAGGTCCGGGTTCTGCTGGGCCAGCCGCTTCCTCTCGTCCTTGGCCCAGACCATGAAGGCGTTCATGGGGCGGCGGATGCGCGAATCCTCGCCGCCGCTGCCGCCGCTGCTCTTCCCCTCGGCGCGGCCCGGGACGCCGCCGCCGTAGCCATAGCCGGCCGAGACCGCTGCTGCTGCTGCTGCTGCCGCCGCGGCGGCGTCGGGGCTGGGAGTCGGGCTGGGCGCCGCCGAGCCCAAGAGCGCGCCTCCGGGCTGGGCCGCCGCCGCCGCCGCCGCCGCTGCGGCGCCGGGGCAGAAGGCGAAGGCGGGCTCGGGGCTGGGGGAGCGGCTGGGGACGATGGGCCGGCTGGTGCGCGGGGGCGGCGGCGGGTAAGCGAGCCCCGGATCAGGCGCGGCGGGGGCGGCGGCTGCGGGCGGCGGGGCGGCAGCCGCGACGGCTCCCCATGAAAAGTCGCCTCGGGCTTGCGGAATCTCCTCTGCACAGAAAGGGGGCTCAGGTCTATTCATTCCAGCTGGACGCAGCTCTGGGGATCGACGCCGAGCGAGAGGCGGAAGCGGCGGGACGGACGGACGGACGGCGGCCCAAAGCGGCGAAGCTACGGGAGCCCGACGACGACGACGACGACGGCGGCCGAGAGCGGACGCGGGGCGAGCGGAGGCGAGCGGCGTCGGGCGGACGGCGGGCGGTGGGCGCGGTCCCTTCGCTGCTGGGCGGGGGCGGCTCTGTCCTCCGGCCGAAGGAGGACCAGCGGGCTGGAAGGATCCGATCCGTCGAGGGGCCACATTATAAAGGCTTCGCGCGCGGGCGGGGGAGGAGGGAGGAGGGACGGAGCCCGGGAGGGAGGGGGGCAGGGGAGGAGGAGGAGGAGGAGGGAGGGGGGGGGCGTCCGGGCTTGGAAAACCGACCTCGCGCTCCGCTCCGTTTCCTTTTGTTTTTTTCCAAGGAAATGGGCGGGGCGGGGTGGGAAACGGCCTCTCTTCCTCGCCCCCCTCGCTGCCCCCCCCCCACCACCACGACCGTCCGCTTTCGTTGGCTGCTGGAGCGGCGGCAGAAGCGGCTCAAATCTGCTTGTAACAAGCGAGGGAGGGGCGGGGGCGAGAGGAACGGGGGGCGGATGGGTAGAGCAGCCTCCGAGCTGGTCTGGACGCAATCGCGGGACAGCTGGTGGGGTGGGTGGGTGGGGGCTTGCTTGGAGGAGCGCGAGGGAGGGGTGGGGGCGAAGAGTTTTCCTTCCTTCCCTCTCACCCACCGACTTATTACCCATCTACCTTCCCCTCTTCCTTCCTTTTTTGCTTCCTTCCACGTCGAAATCAGCTCTTTCTTTCTTTCTTTCTTTCTTTCTTTCTTTCTTTCTTTCTTTCTTTCTTTCTTTCTTTCTTTCTTTCTTGTCTCTTCTCTTTCTCCCTTCCTCTTTTTCTCCATCCATCCATCCATCCATCCATCTCATTTCCTCTTTTCTTTTCCTTCCTGCCACCCTTCCTTCCTTCCTTCTCTGGGGGGCTGACTTCCCACACTTCCTACCTTCCTACCTACCTACCTTCCCCTCTGTTTCCTTCCTTCCTTCCTCTCTCTCTCTTTCTTACTCTTTCTCCTCCCTCTCTCTTTTTCTCCATCCATCCATCTATCCAAATCATCTTCCTTCCTTTCCTCCCTGCACCCATCTTTTTTTTCCTTCCTTCCTTCCTTCCTTCCTTCCTTCCTTCCTTCCTTCCTTCCTTCCTTCCTTCCTTCCTTCCTCCCTGTCTGCCTGCCTGCTTTTCCTTCCTTCCTTCCTTCCTTCCTTCCTTCCTTCCTTCCTTCCTTCCTTCCTCACTCCCTGTCTACCTGCCTGCCTCTCCTTCCTTCCTTCCTTCCTTCCTTCCTTCCTTCCTTCCTTCCTTCCTTCCTTCCTTCCTTCCTTCCTCACTCCCTGCCTGTCTGCCTGCCTCTCCTTCCTTCCTTCCTTCCTTCCTTCCTTCCTTCCTCACTCCCTGTCTGCCTGCCTGCTTTTCCTTCCTTCCTTCCTTCCTTCCTTCCTTCCTTCCTTCCTTCCTTCCTTCCTTCCTTCCTTCCTTCCTTCCTTCCTTCCTGTCTTTCTTCTTTTTTCCGTTTCCCCCTGACAACATGTTTTTTCTTAGCACATTTTGCTATCCTCTTCCTTCCAGCCGCTCCACTTTCTTCTCCTGAAACCTAAAGACACGACCAAAACTTTTTCAGAGCCTGCCTGCACTGGCCTCGCTGCAAGGCTTGTTTAAAAGGGGATGTTTGCGCTGGGAGCGGGGTTGGATTCCAAGCCCCTGAGCAAGAAAGAAGGAAAAAGGGAAAAAGAAAGGAAGAAAACCAGCAGAGGGAGAGGAGGATGGGTCCAGGTTTGCACACGAGGAGAGGAGTAATTTGAAAAAATGGTTTGTCGTGTGGAAGATTTTGAGAGCGATAAACTGGTGGCTGTCAAAGGGGGCTGCAGATATTCATGGACGGCTCCTTAATCCTGGAGATTCAACATTTCCTCTAGGTTGGGGACAGCTTGCCTCAACACTGGAGGTTTTTAAGGAAAGATTGGACAGCCACTTGTCTGAAATGGTGTAGGGTTTCCTGCCCGAGCAGGGGGTTGGACTAGATGACCTCCAAGGTCCCTTCCAACTTTACTACTATTACTATTACCTCCAAGGACCTTTCCAGCTCTGTTATTCTATTCTGTTCTGAATAGGTATCGGGTTATGACTGATGGGAGGACCAAAATACTGGACTGAGGCAGCCCTTGGAAGATGTACCTGGGCAGTCCTAGGATGCTGAGATGTCAGTCTCTAAACTGGGGGGGGACAGTCTTGTTTTAGGCTTCTGATCTTTTAAGAAGCCCCCCAAACTTCTACCTCAGCAGTCAACACAAGATAAGTAGGGATTAACCCCAGACAAACAAGCAGTAAACATCAGTCTAATCAAGGACCTATCAAGGAGAAAGCCACACCCTGATCAAAATGGGCCGATGTACACATAAGTGGTGCTCAGCTTAACAACAGTTGATTTAGTGACCGTACAAAGTTACAACGGCACTGAAAAAAGTCACTTAGGACCTTTTTCCTCACTTGCAACTGTTCCAGCATCCCCATGGTCACGTGATCAATATTCGGATGATTGGCAACTGGTTCATATTTATGACAGTGGCAGTGTGTCCTGGGGGGGTCATGTGATCCCCTTTTGCGACCTTCTGACAGACTCAATGGGAAGCCAGATTCACTTAACAACCGTGTTACTCACTTAATAACTGCAAGGATTCATTGAACAATGGAGGCAAGAAAAGTAGCAAAATGGGGCAAAACTCAACCAATGATTCACTTAGCCGCATAAATTTTGAGCTCAGATGCGATCGCAACTTGAGGACTGCCTGTAAACCAGTGGTTCTCAACCTTTTTAATGCCGTGACCTCCAACCGGTCGTAAGTCGAGGACTACTCAACTGGTGCAGCACCATTTGCAGAAGGGGACTTTTGGCGGGCTCAGCAGGGCAGAGACAGCCTGAACAATTCCTATTGGCTTTTGAAAGCCAATAGAATTAGACTCTATTCAAGAGAGTCTATTCTATTGGCTTTCAAAAGCCAATAGAATAAAAGGGAGTAGCACAGCTAAGGAAAAGGGGGGAAAAATGGCGGACTGCGTTGTTTGGCGGCCCCCGTGAAATGGTCGTTCGACCCCAAATGGGGTCCCGACCCACAGGTTGAGAACCACTGCTGTAAAGAGAGAGCAAATGTTAACTACAAAAGATGTTAACTACAAAAAAGATGTTGAGAGTTTGGAAAAAGTGCAGAGAAGAGCAACGAAGATGATCCAAGACCTGGAGACTAAAACATACGAAGAACGGCTGCGGGACTTGGGTTTGGCTAGTCTATAACAAGGGTCCCCAACCCTGGGTCCATGGACGAGTACTGGGCCGTGGCATGGCAGCAATTGGTCCGCACAAACAAGCAAAGCACCATCCGCGAGATGCAGGCAGCACACAAAACCACACACTCTCCGGTCCATGGAAAAACCTCTCTCCATGCACCGGTCCCTGCTGCCCAAAAGGTTGGGGACCTCTGATCTAAAGAAAAGAAGAAAGTAGTGACATAATAGTATTCCAGTATTTGGGGGCTGCCATAAAAAGGGGGGGCAAATTATTCTCCAAAGCACCAGAGGGCAGGAGAAGAAACAATGGATAAAAACTGACCAAGAGAGAAGCAACCTGGAATTAAGGAGAAACTTCCTGACAGTTAGAATAATTAACCAGTGGAACAGCTTTGCTTCCAGAAATTGTGGAAGCTCCATCACTGGAGGTTTTTAGGAAGAGACTGGACAGTCACTTGTCTGAGATGGTATAGGCTCTCCTGCTTGAGCAGGGGGCTGGACTAGAAGACCTCCAAGGTCCCTTCCAACTTCTATTCTATTCTATTCTATTCTATTCTATTCTATTCTTCATTCCTATATCATTCTATCCTATCCTATCCTGTCCTGTTCTGTTCCATTCCGTTCCATATTTTCTATTCTATTCTATTCTATTCTATTCTATTCTATTCTATTCTATTCTATTCTATTCTATTCTATTCTATTCTATTCTATTCTATTCTATTCTACTCTTCATTCCTATATCATTCTATCCTATCCTATCCTATCCTATCCTATCCTATCCTATCCTATCCTATCCTATCCTGTTCCATTCCATTCCGTTCCATATTTTCTATTCTATTCTATTCTATTCTATTCTATTCTATTCTATTCTATTCTATTCTATTCTATTCTATTCTATTCTATTCTATTCTACTTTATTCCATTCCATTCCATTCCATTCCAGTTGGGTAATGAAATGTCTGCAAGAAAACAACCCAGCTCAGAGAGCACCAAGGGCTCCAAAGCCCCAGGTGGTTCTACAAGTAGTCCTTGACTTAACGACACAATTGTGCCCCAAATTTCTGTTGCTAAGTGAATGAGCTTTGCCTCATTTTACGACCTTTCTTGCCACAGCTGTTAAGGGAATCACTGCAGTTGTTAAGTTAGTAACACGGTTGTTAAATGAATCTGGCATCCCCCATTGATTTTTGCTTGTCAGAAGGTCGCAAAAGGGGATCACATGACCCCGGGGACACTGTGCACCGTCATAAATATAAATCAGTTGCCAAACGTGACCACAGGGATGGCCTTTGAACTCTGGTGCTGGAGAAGACTCCTGCGAGTCCCCTGGACTGCAAGGCGTTCAAACCGGTCAGTCCTAGAGGGGATCAACCCCGACTGCTCTTTAGAAGGCCAGATCCTGAAGTGGAAACTCAAGTACTTTGGCCACCTAATGAGAAGGAAGGACTCACTGGAGAAGATCCTGATACTGGGAAAGATGGAGGGCAATAGAAGAAGGGGACGACAGAGAAGGAGGTGGCTGGATGGAGTCACTGAAGCAGGAGGCGTGAGCTTAGATGGACTCCAGAAGATGGTAGAGGACAGGAAGACCTGGAGGAACGTTGTCCATGGGGTCGCGACGGGTCGGACACGACTTCGCAATTAACAACAACAACAATAGTCATAAATGTGAAAAATGGTCGTGTCCCTTTTTTTTAGTGCGGTTGTAACTTCAAACAGTCATTAAATGAATAGTTGTAAGCCAAGGATTACCTGTATGTATTGGCATGAGCAAGGCATGGTTAGGGTTATTAATAATAATAATAATAATGAGGAGGAGGAGGAGGAGGAAGAAGAAGAAGAAGAAGAAGAAGAAGAAGAAGAAGAAGAAGAAGAAGAAGAAGCAGCTGTTGTTGGAGGTCATCTAGTCCAACCCCCTGCTCACCTAACCTTGGTTAGGTGGCAGGTGGCTTAGCATGGAGTACAAACCTGGAGAATGTGTAGGGCAGTAATGGGGTCTGTGAACGCAGCCTCTTGTGATTTGGAACCAGGCACCAGTTCTCCACCTTGCCTACCACGTAGGGTTGTTGTGACGGCGCCTAATGGAATCAATATCCATGCTGCCTGGAAGCAAGGTGGACTGTCCTTCTGAAAGTTGAAAAGCAGAAATCACATTCTCATCCTCCTCTTCGCTGGTGCCACCCCGAAGTTCTCGGGGACGGGAATGACGCTTCCCTTCTGTTCTTTTGCAGTTCAAAGAACCGCCAGGCAATTGAAGTCAGATGGGGCTGGGAACCTGGGCAGACCCCTGGGGGGGGGGTGGGTGCCTGCGTGCCTCATGAGGACTCCTCTGGGTTCAAAGGGTGAGGAGAGTCTCTTACAGGCGAACTCTCTTCCCAGCGTTGAAATCTGGAAGACTTCACTGTTGTTTACGGGCAAATGGACCCCGCCATGGGTGCTGGACCAGAGGTTTCAATGTCTTTCCAGCATTGAGACCTCAGATAGTCTGGCAAAGAAGAAGGAGAAGAAGAACTGAGGTTGAGGAGGCTTTGGCTTGCCGACAAAGAATAAATGGGTGCTTCAGGAGAAAAAGAAAGGAAAAAAGGAAGGAAGGAAGGAAGGAAGGAAGGAAAAAGAAAGAAAGAAAGAAAGAAAGAGGGAGGGAGGGAGGCAGAAGGAAAAAAATAAGAAAAGGGGAAGAAAAGGAAGAGAAGGAAAGGAAAAATGGAAGAAAGGAAGTGAAAAGGAAAGGAAGGGAGGAAGGGAGGAAGGAAGGAAAAAAGGAAGTAAAGAGAAGGGGAAAGGAAGGAAAGGAGGGAAGAAAAGGGAGAGAAAAGGAAGAAGATGGAAGGAAGTGGAAAAGAAAGGAAGGAAGAAAGGAAGGAGAGAAAAAGAATGGAAGAAGGCATGAAGCAAGGAAGGAAGGAAGGAAGGAAGGAAGTCCAGCATATTGGCCAAAACTCTTGCAAAGGAGCCACCAATGCCCTCTTAAAGTCAGGGCATTGATTGGACCAAAGACACCCAGCCAGTTTGCATGTCTAAGGTGGGACTAGAACTCACAGTCTCCTGGTGATTGGCCCAACTTCCTTCCTTCCTTCCTTCCTTCCTTCCTTCCTTCCTTCCTTCCTTCCTTCCTTCCTTCCTTCCTTCCTTCCTTCCACCAGCTTGCATGCCTAAGGCGGGACTAGAACTCACCGTCTCCTGGTAATTGGTCCAACATCCCTCCTTTTCTCTTTCTTTCTTTCTTTCTTTCTTTCTTTCTTTCTTTCTTTCTTTCTTTCTTTCTTTCTTTCTCTTTTTTCCTTCCTTCCTTCCTTCCTTCTTCCATCCGTCCCTCCCTCCCTCCCTCCCTCCCTTCCTTCCTTCCTTCCACCAGCTTGCATGCCTAAGGCAGGACTAGAACTCACCGTCTCCTAGTAATTGGTCCAACATCCCTCCTTTTCTTTCTTTCTTTCTTTCTTTCTTTCTTTCTTTCTTTCTTTCTTTCTTTCTTTCTTTCTTTCTTTCTTTCTTTTTTTTCTTCCTTCCTTCCTTCCTTCCTTCCTTCCTTCCTTTCTTCCTTCCTTCTTCCATCCGTCCCTCCCTCCCTTCCTTGCACCAGCTTGCATGCCTAAGGCGGGACTAGAACTCACCATCTCCTGGTAATTGGTCCAAAGTCACCCAGCCAGCTTTCACACCTATGGCAGAACTAGAACTCTCATGCTCCCACTTTCTAGTGCTTTAGTCTTGGGGCCCAACCTGTAATGGCAGGTTGAAGTCTCCCTATGTTAGGAATGACCACCCCCAGCCTCGCCACAGCATGGAACAGGAGGCCAACATGGATCGCGACAATGCTACAATTGTGGCCATCCCACCTCTTTCCTAAGCATTGTTTTCATTTTGCTCCTGCCCTCCACCCTCCAAAACAAAGGAAGATGTGGGTTTTTTAAAAATAAAAATAAAAACAAAACTTCAGAACAATTCCTTTACTTACCAGCGTATTTATGTAGATGTAACCAATTAATCAACTGCCTTTATTTCTTAATTTGGGTAACCAGTTTACAAATGTTCTCAAGGTGGGTTGGCTTTTTTTTTAATCCGCGGTGACGTTAGTCCCATTTCCTTCATCCATATGAGGTTTCTTTCACGTAGCGCCTGGGAATGCCTCTCTAGATGCCCAAAGAGCCATGGTTTAATGGTGATTTATTGAGTAAACCACCTTTGGCTAAATTCCAGTGAGCCAAACACCCCCCCCCCAAAGAAATCAATTACTGATCAGTTTCAAACAACAGGTCTCCGGCCATCAGTAGGATCCGATGGAGAACTCGTTGACATGGCTGCATTCACACAGCCGTCTTAACCCTCTTTCTGACTTAATCCACTGCCACGGTGAATTAATCCAATCCACTGTTTGATGCTATGGCCAGGTGGGTAGTGGGCATTCCTAGACTTACAGCATTGGGAGACTTCAATCTGCCATTCCAGGTTGGGCCCTAAATCTGAAACACTGAAAGTGGGGGACTGTGAGTTCTAGTCCCGCCTTAGGCATGAAAGCTGGCTGGGTGACTTTGGGCCATTCATCAGGAAAAGGTGAGTTCTAGTCCTACCTTAGGCATGAAAGCTGGCTGGGTGACTTTGGACCAATCACCAGGAGACAGTGAGTTCTAGTCCCACCTTAGGCATAAAAGCCAGCTGAGTGACTTTGGGCCAATCACTAGGAGACGGTGAGTTCTAGCCCGCCTTAGGCATGAAAGCGAGCTGAGTGAGTTTGGACCAATCACCAGGAGATGGTGAGTTCTAGTCGCACCTCAGGCATGAAAGCCGGCTGGGTGACTTTGGACCAGTCACTAGGAGATGGTGAGTTCTAGTCCCACCTTAGGTATGAAAGCCGGCTGGGTGACTTTGGACCAGTCACTAGGAGATGGTGAGTTCTAGTCCCACCTTAGGTATGAAAGTTGGCTGGGTGACTTTGGGCCAATCACCAGGAGACGGTGAGTTCTAGTCCCACCTCAGGCATAAAAGCCAGCTGAGTGACTTTGGACCAATCACCAGGAGATGGTGAGTTCTAGTCCCACCTTAGGTATGAAAGCTGGCTGGGTGACTTTGGGCCAATCACCAGGAGACGGTGAGTTCTAGCCCGCCTTAGGCATGAAAGCCGGCTGGGTGACTTTGGACCAATCACCAGGAGACAGTGAGTTCTAGTCCCACCTTAGGCATAAAAGCCGGCTGAATGACTTTGGGCCAATCACTAGGAGACGGTGAGTTCTAGCCTGCCCTAGGCATGAAAGCCAGCTGAGTGAGTTTGGACCAATCACCAGGAGATGGTGAGTTCTAGTCCCACCTTAGGCATGAAAGCCGGCTGGGTGACTTTGGACCAGTCACTAGGAGATGGTGAGTTCTAGTCCCACCTTAGGTATGAAATTTGGCTGGGTGACTTTGGACCAATCACCAGGAGACTGTGAGTTCTAGTCCCACCTCAGACATGAAAATTATCTGGGTGACAGCTCAGGACTGAGAGATAAGGAACACGATCTGATATTGGTCAGTGCTACTTTTATTGTAAAGCTTTAGTGTGAAAATCTTGCAAGTCTGAATACATTCCCCCCCCCCCCGTTATAACAGTGGGAAGTGGGGAGGGGGCCAGTCTGGGAAGTTTTCTCATACTATTTTCTTGACCTGGGCTCAGATACCCCTTATCTGACATTGCCTTGGTAGTGGTTCTCTGATTCTGTCCCTCAAGGCCACCCCCTCTGTCCTCTACATTGCTTTGCAGTCTGAATTATACACCTACTAAACATGTTGGATTCTCACAACGTGCTGAGCCCCCCCAAATAAAACAGGCCGTGCTTAATACTACTACAGTAATTCTACGGATAGTCCTCAAGTTATGATCACAACTGAGCGCAAAATTTTGGTTGCTAAGCAAGACAGTTAAAGGAGTTTTGCCCCATGCTTTCTTGCCACAGTTGTTAAGTGAATCACTGCAGTTGTCAAGTTAATAACATGGTGGTTAAGTGAATCTCCTCTCCTCGCTTTCTCTCCTGTCCTCTCCTGTGCTGTCCTCCTCTCTTCTCCTCCTCTCCTCCTCTCCTCTCCTCTCCTCCCCATCCCTTCCATCTTCTCTTCTTCTCCTTCTCTCCTCTCCTCTCCTCTCTTCTCCTTTCCTCACTTCTCTTCTCCTTTCCTCTCCATTTCTCTCCTCCTCTTATCTCGTCTCCTCCCCTCCCATCCCTACCCCTTCCCTCTTCTCCTCTTCTCTTCTCTCCTCTCCTCCCCACCCCTTCCATCTTCTCTTCTCTTCCTTCCCTTACTTTCTCTTCTCTTCTCCTCATGTTCTCTCCTCCCCTCTCCTCCCCTTCCCTCCCCTCCCCACCCCTTCCCTCTTCTCTTCTGTTCTCTTCTCTTCCTTCCCTTACTTTCTCTTCTCTTCTCTCCTCCTTCCTTCTTATGTTCTCTTCTCTCCTCCTTTCCTCTCCTCTCCTTTCCTCCCCTCCCTACCCCTTCCCTCTTCTCTTCTCTTCTCTTCTCTTCTCTTCTCTTCTCTTCTCTTCTCTTCCTTCCCTTACTTTCTCTTCTCCTCCTTCCTTCTCTTCTCCTCTCCTCTCCTCTCCTCTTCCCCTGCTCCCAACTCTGCATTCCTCTCAAACCCCCAATGTTTGCAAACAACACCCCCCCCCACTTCACTCCAAGTTTGAAATCTGAAGCCCTGCCTTGGCTGGAGTCAGGGCACTGGGTTGTGCAACAAACTCTTGGTGGGAGATTGCACGCACGCTATGGTTTGTGTGTGTATGTGTGTGTGTTATGTCTGGAACTGATTTTGGAAATGCCAGTTTAGATTTAACCCTAAACAAAGTCATCACTCTCTTTTCCCAATTGAAACCTTCTCCACCTACAGACCCAACCCAAAAGATAGACAGGACCTTGGAGGTCTTCTAGTTCAACCCCCTGGGGGTAGCAAGAGACCTTATACCATCGTGGTCAAAGGGTTGCCCAGTCTCTTCTTGAAAACTTCCTGCGATGGAGCATCCACAACTCTAGGAGGCAAGCTATTCCATTCACTATTTGTTCTCACTGTCAGAAAATATCTCCTTAATTTCAGATGGGATCTCCTTCTCAGGAGCTTCCACCTATTACTTTTTGTCCTGCCCCCAGGTGCTTTGGAGAATAAATCAGCCCCCTCTTCTCCGTGACAGCCCCTCAGGTAGTAGAAGACAGTTATCATGTCCCTCCTAATAAGTGATGAGATTCAGCCGGTTCGCACCACTTTGGCAGAACCGGTAGCTAATTTTTGGTTGCCCAGGCCAGAACGGACTTCCGGAAGCGGCATCCACAAAGAGAACCGGTTGTTCACATATTTGAATCCCACCACTGCTCCTCATCCTTCTCTTTGATAGGATAGACTAGGGCAGTGGTGGCGAACCTATGGCACGGGTGCCAGAGGCGGCACTCAGAGCCCTCTCTGTGGGCACGCGCGCCGTCGCCCCAGTCCTGGGCCTTCAGCTGGGTTTTATAAAACCTTATCGCGTTAGGCCTCCGCCGTTGTGTGCAAAAAAAAAAAAAAAAGGTTCAATCAATCAGTCAATTTCAACTTCTCACGGAAAAAAAAAAGAGCTTGCAAAGTTGGAATTGATTGATTGAACTTTTTAGTCCCACCCAGTCTGCTGGTACCACTGCAGCCATGCCCACCCAATGGGCCATGCCCACCCAATGGGCCACACCCATCCGGCACCCGACAATGCATAAGTGGGTTTTGGGTTGCACTTTGAGCACTCGGTCTCTAAAAGGTTCGCCACCATGGACTAGGGGTCTTCTAACTTGGCCCTTTTATGACTTGTGGACTTCAACTGAGGAATTCTGGGAGTTGAAGTCCACAAGTCATAAAAGGGCCAAGTTTGAAAGCCCCTGGAGTAGAAGACCTGCAAAGCTCCTCCCAAGTCTGCTCTTCTGTTAACCAACTGTTAACTGTTGGCATTAACAGTTGACACGCTGAATGCTAGCTAGGTGATCCAGTCATGCTGCCAGATTTAGGTTGCCAGGTGGAGATCCAGGTGAGCTCTGCAATCTGATTGGCTCCCATCTGGTCATGTGAACCCAGCAATTCTATTTTAGTCACATGGCTTTTACAAAGTGGATGAACCAGCTACTAGGTCAGGGGTAGGCAACCTTGGCTCTTTTATGACTGGTGGACTTCAACTCCCAGAATTCCTGAGCCAGCCACGCTGAGGGAAAAAGGAGAGGTTTCCAAGCTGAGCCAGGCTGGCTCAGGAATTCTGGGAGTTGAAGTCCACGAGTCATGAGGGGGCCATAGTTCCCCCATGCTGGCTCAGGAATTCTGGGAGTTGAAGTCCACGAGTCCTAAAAGAGCCAAGCTTGCCTACCCCTGTCCTAAGATGCCACTGAAGGACCCAATGTTGGGTTTAGACCAGGGGTAGGCAAGCTTGGTTCTTTTATGACTAGTGGACTTCAACTCCCAGAATTCCCAAGCCAGCCATGCTGAGGGAAAAGGGAGAGGTTTTCAAGCTGAGCCATGCTGGCTCAGGAATTCTGGGAGTTGAAGTCCACGAGTCATAAAAGAGCCAAGGTTGCCTACCCCTGTGCTAGATTATTGGGTATGAATCATGGATTTTGATTATTGTGGCTTTCAACACTGACATTTGCCTGCACAAGAGTCTGGATTGTAGATATAAAAAAAAGAATGACAGGAAGAAGGAAGAGATTTATTATTCTCTAAATGACAGTGAGATTTCCCAGACAGCTTGGACATGGTATCGTTGTATGGAGATATTGATAGTCCTTGACTTATAACCACAACGAAGCCCAAAATTTAGGTTGCTAAGTGAGACATTTGTTAAGGGTATTTCGTCCCGCTTTACGACTTTTCTTGCGGCATTTGTTAAGTGAATCACTGCAGTGGTTAAATTAGTGACAAGGTTGTTAAGCAAATCTGGTTTCCCCCGTCGACTTTGCTTGTCAGAAGGTCGCAAAAGGGGATCCTGTGACCCGTGGACACTGCGACCGTCATAAATAAGAGTCAGTTGTCAAGTATCCGAATGTAAATCACGTGACCATGGGGATGCTGCAATGGTCATATGTGTGAAAAATGGTCATAAGTCACTTTTTTCCAGTGCAACTTCAAACGGTGACTAAGCAAACTGCTGTAAGTCGAGGACTACTGTATAGCTTTGCACCTGAATTCACCTACCAGATGGATTCACATGATACTATGAACTGTAAAATAATAGGCTGAATTCACACAGCACATGAAGCCTGAAAAATATAAGCAAAGTTAAAAGGAGACAAGTAGGAGATATTAGAATTGGGAGTGTTCTTATTAAATACGTTGTATGAATGTCACAACTATATTTTATTTACCTCCACTGAGATTATTTTGTTAATTCTCTTCTCTTCTCTTCTCTCCTTCTCCTCTACATGTACAGTATATGCACACACATTTCTTTAATAAAATTAAATGATGCTTTTTAGTGGTAATAGAAGATTGGTTTAGAAGATTGTTGGAAATTGGAAATGGCTGGTCTCCATAATTAAAACCATGTAAAAGGGGCCTTGAGGACTAGAAAGTCTGAAAACCTGTTTTAGATTGTAGGAGATGAAGATGATTATGGAGGAGGAGGAGGAGGAAAAGAGAAGGAAGAGGAGGACAAGAAGGAAGAGAAGGAGAAAAGGAGAAGGAAAGGTGGGGGAGATAGTGAGAAGAAGGACAAGAAGGAAAAAGGAGAAAGAAGAAGAAAGGAGATAGGGAGAAGGAGAAGGAGAAGAAAAAGGAGAAGAGGAGAAGAGGAAAAGAAGGAAGAGGAGGAGAAGGAAAAGGAAGAGCGATGGAAATAGTGAGAAGCAGGACAAGAAAGGAAAAGAGAAGGAGAAGGAAGGAGATAGAGAGTTGAAGGAGATGGAGGAGAAAAAGGAGGAGAAGAGGAGGAGGAAAAGAGAGCGATGGAAATAGAAGGACAAGAAGGAAAAAGAAAGAGAAAGAGCAGGAGAAGGAAGGAGATAGACAAGGAGAAGGAGAAGAAAAAGGAAGAGAAGAGGACAAGAAGGAGAAGGAGAAGGAAGAGCGATGGAAATAGTGAGAAGAAGGACAAGAAGGAGAAAGAGAAGGAAGGAATAGAGGAAGGATAAGGAGAAAAAGGAGGAGGAGGACAAGAAGGAAGAGGAGAAAAGAGAGTGATGGAAATAGTGAGAAGAAGGAGGACAAGAAGGAAAAGAGAAGGAGAAGGAAGGAGATAGAGAGTCAAAGGAGATGGAGGAGAAAAAGGAGAAGAGGAGGAGGAGGAAAAGAGAGTGATGAAAATAGTGAGAAGAAGAAGGACAAGAAGGAAAAAGAGAAGGAGAAAGAGAAGGAAATAGAGAGACAAGGAGAAGGAGAAGAAAAAGGAAGAGAGGAGGACAAGAAGGAGAAGGAAGAGCGATGAAAATAGTGAGAAGAAGAAGGACAAGAAGGAAAAAGAGGAGAAGGAAGGAGATAGTTGAAGGAGATGGAGGAGAAAAAGGAGAAGAGGAGGAGGAGAAGAAAAAGAGAGCGATGGAAATAGCGAGAAGAAGGACAAGAAGGAAAAAGAGAAGGAGAAGGAAGGAGAGAGACAAGGAGAAGGAGAAGAAAAAGGAAGAGAAGAGCAGGACAAGAAGGAGAAGGAAGAGCGATGGAAATAGTGAGAAGGACAAGAAGGAAAAAGAGAAAGAAAGAGAAGGAAGGAGAGAGATGAAGGAGAATGGATCCAGGAAATTACAGACCTATCAGCCTGACCTCAATACCTGGGAAGATCCTGGAAAAGATAATCAAACAACGAATCAACGAACACCTAGAGGCAAACAAAGTCATTACTAAAAGCCAACATGGGTTTGTCAAAAATAGATCATGCCAGACAAATCTTATTGCATTCTTTGACCAAGTGACAAAATTAGTGGATCAGAGGAATGCTGTGGACATAATTTACTTGGACTTCAGTAAGGCATTTGATAAAGTAGATCACAACCTACTACTTGACAAGATAGAAAAATGTGGGGTAGACAGAACCACCACCAGATGGATCCGTAGCTGGCTGACCGGCCGTACTCAGCGAGTGGTCCTCAATGGAACTGCATCTATATGGAGGGAAGTGTGTAGTGGGGTGCCCCAGGGCTCTGTTCTGGGCCCAGTACTCTTCAACATCTTCATCAACGATTTGGATGAAGGGATAGATGGGGAACTCATCAAATTTGCAGATGACACCAAGCTGGCAGGAATAGCCAACACTCCAGAAGACAGGCTTCAGATACAGAAGGATCTGGACAGACTTGAACACTGGGCACTAACTAACAAAATGAAATTCAATGGTGAAAAAAGCAAGGTTCTACATTTAGGCAAGAAAAACCAAATGCACAAGTACAGCATAGGTGGCACCATGCTCAATAGTAGTAACTGTGAGAGGGACCTCGGAGTCCTAGTAGACAATCACTTAAATATGAGCCAGCAGTGTGCTGCAGCTGCCAAAAAGGCCAACACAGTGCTAGGCTGCATTAACAGAGGGATAGAATCAAGATCATGTGAAGTATTAATACCACTCTTCAATGCCTTGGTAAGGCCACACTTGGAATACTGCATCCAGTTTTGGTCACCACGATGTAAAAAAGATGTTGAGACTCTAGAAAGAGTACAGAGAAGAGCAACAAAGATGATTAGGGGACTGGAGGCTAAAACATATAAGGAACGGTTGCTAGAATTGGGTATGTCTAGTTTAACGAAGAGAAGGACAAGGGGGGACATGATAGCAGTATTCCAATATCTCAGGGGCTGCCATAAAGAAGAGGGAATTAAGCTATTTTCCAAAGCACCTGAAGGCAGGACAAGAAGCAACGGGTGGAAACTAATCAAGGAGAGAAGCAACCTAGAACTAAGGAGAAACTTCCTGACAGTGAGAACAATTAATCAGTGGAACAGCTTGCCTCCAGAAGCAGTAAATGCTCCAACACTGGAAGTTTTTAAGAAGAGACTGGACAGCCATTTGTCCGAAATAGCGTAGGGTTTCCTGCCCGAGCAGGGGGTTGGACTAGATGACCTCCAAGGTCCCTTCCAACTTTACTACTATTACTATTACTATTACTATTACTAGAAGGAGGAGGAGGAGAAGGAGGAGGGAATTGCAAAAGTATTCCAAAGCGAGTCTAGCATTGTTTCAGTTATTAATTCTCCTCCGGAGCTCCGAGTCTTCCACCCTCTATCAGCACATGACTTCCTTTGGACGTGGTTTCTGCTGACCGAAGGACAAGGTGAAGTAAATATAGAAAGCCGCCAATCTGAGGCACGGGGAGCTCCGGTGGCCCGCAAAGGCGGTTTCATGGGAAAATATTTATCTTGCCCCTCTCCTGCCCATTTAATCTCAGCCGAAGGCCCGGCTGCCTAAAAGCAGGATATCTCTTTGCTTTCTTTGGGTTGCAAAATTAGAAAATAGGAAAGGCCCGAGCCGCGGCCGTCACCCTGCGGGGCACCAGCTCTTCGCTGGGGAAAGCGAAGGGAAGGAAGGAATCACGGTGCTTGCTAGCCACGGAGGAGGCTGCAGAAAAATTGAAAATGACAGCCCAAGTTGGAAAAAACGGGGAGAAGTCTGCTCCAGAAGGTGGGTTCCCCCCCCCCCAAACAAAGCCGAAAGACGTGCGGTGATGGGCACTTTGCCAGCGTCTAGCTTTGTGCTGTGTAATCACCTCAGCCTCTTCCAAGTTAGGGAGTGAATTGAAACAAGGAAAAGGAAAACAAAAAAAAACTACGGAATAAAAACACTGCTTGGTGACCTTTTCATAAACATTTGTCCGGAATGGTCTAGGGCAGGGGTAGGCAACCTTGGCTCTTTTATGATTCGTGGACTTCAACTCCCAGAATTCCTGAGCCAGCATGACTCAGCATGGAAACCTCTCTCTTTCCCCTCAGCATGGCTGGCTCAGGAATTCTGGGAGTTGAAGTCCACAAGTCACAAAAGAGCCAAGGTTCCCCACCCCTGGTGTAGGGTCTCCTGCTTGAGCAGGGGGTTGGGCTAGAAGACCTTGAAGGTCCCTTCCAACTCTATCATTTTGTTATTTACAGGTTAATCCTCAATTTACAACTGTTCGTTTAGCGACCGTCCAAAGTTACAACGACACTGAAAAAAGTGACTTAGGACTGGTCTTCGCCCTTATGACTGTTGCAGTGAACCCACGGTAACGGGATTAAAATTCAGGTGTTTGGCAGCCAGTGTGTATTTGCAATGGTTGCAGCGTCCTGAGGTCACGTGATCACCCTTTCTGACTTTCCCAGCCAGCTTCCGATAAGCCAAAACACAATGGGGGAATCTGGATTCACTGAACGACCGAATGATTCATTTAACGGCGGTGGTTTGCTTAACATCCGTGGCCAAAAAACCCCCCAAACCATTGTAAAACTGGGTGCAACTGGCTTAAAAAGCTGCCTTGCTTAGCAATGGAAATTCCAGTGGGGGGATTACCTATAAACTGGGATTTTGGGCCATGGCTGTTTTGTTTTTACCTGGTGCTGCTAAGAAGACAGTCAGTAATAAATAAATAATAAATTTGGGGACAGGGACTAAGGACCACCATCACACTGGGATGACATATTCAAGACAGAAGGACTAGGAAAGTGGAACAGGTGGCTTGATGCCAAAACTTCCATCTGATTTCATTTCATTTCAATTTTTTTATTAGAGCATAAAGTTAGCTCCGGTGTTAATCGTTCACATTCTCACAGATGATTAACACAATTAAAGTCTCCTCGTGTTTAATTTCAAGGAAACAACTAGGCAGGGCTGTGCATCTCAAAATGGGTGTCTTTTTTACCATCTTGTTTCATGCATGTTTGTTTATTTCAAATAAATAAATAAAAATCTCAGAGGGGTGGAGCATACAAATGCAATATAGGTAATGCTTGTTTAGTGAAAGCTTCGTTTTGCGACCGTTCGCAGAAACAAGAGCAATGGAAAAATAATTAACCACCAATCCTCGCGTTGATCACCTTTCCGGGTCTGAAAAGCAAAGAAAAGCTGAAGTCGGATCAGGAACACAGCTGTGTTTTCATTTAGTGACACCACTTAACAACTGAGTTGCTGGTCCCCATTGGGGGTCACTAAACAAGATTGAATTCCGTTACAGACGGTAATAGAAATGTACATTAAAAAAGATGATTAGGGGACTGGAGGCTAAAACATATGAGGAACGGTTGCTGGAATTGGGTATGCCTAGTTTAACGAAGAGAAGGACGAGGGAGAACATGATAGCAGTGCTCCAATATCTTAGGGGCTGCCCCAAAGAAGAGGGAGTCAAGCTATTCTCCAAAGCGCCTGAAGGCAGGACAAGAAGCAACAGATGGAAACTAATCAAGGAGAGAAGCAACCGAGAACTAAGGGGAAACTTTCTGACAGTTAGAACAATTAACCAGTGGAACAACCTGCCTACAGAAGCGGTGAATGCGCCAACACTGGGAGTTTTTAAGAAGAGACTGGACAGCCATTTGTCCAAAATGGTGTAGGGTTTCCTGCCTGAGCAGGGGGTTGGGCTCAATGACCTCCAAGGTCCTTTCCAACATCATCATCATTTATTTATTTATTTATGAGATTTATATACCGCTTTAAGTGCAAGCACTCTCTAAGCGGTGTACACCAGTAAGCAATGTATATATATATATATTTACATTGCCCCCAACAATCTGGGTCCTCATTTTACCTACCCCGGAAGGATGGAAGGCTGAGTCAACCTTGAGCCGGTGAGATTTGAACCGCTGACCTGCTGAACACAGTCAGCTAAAGTGGCCTGCAGTACTGCACTCTAACTGCTGCGCCACCTCGGCTCATATTTCTAGTATTTCTGAATGGTGTTCCATCCCCTTATAAAACACTATCCACATCTGGATTAACTTCCTGAGGTTCACCAAAAACACCCAGATGCCATCACTTGTTAGGTTGATGCATTATATATTTAATACACCATCTTTTATCACATTTCTAACCAATGCCAACCTTTGGCACAGCTTGAGAGTGTAATCATTTATTTCATTTAATGAATTGATTAGATTTTTATTCACACTTGATTACTTTATAAGTAACTCAAGGTGTGAATACACCTAATAGGCCATCCCCCTCCTTTTTTTGTCCAAAACAACAACCCAATGAGGTAGGATGGGCTGAAAGAAAGTGGCCCAAAGTCACCCAACCACTTTCATGTTAAATCGGGATTAGAAGTCACCATCTCCTGGCGATTGGCCCAAAGTCACCCAATCACTTTCATGTTAAGGCGGGACTAGAACTCACCATCTCCTGGCGATTGGCCCAAAGTCACCCAACCACTTTCATGTTAAATCGGGATTAGAAGTCACCATCTCCTGGCGATTGGCCCAAAGTCACCTAACCACTTTCATGTTAAGGCGAGACTAGAACTCAGCGTCTCCTGGTAATTGGCCCAAAGTCACCCAATCACTTTCATATTAAGGCGGGACTAGAACTCACCATCTCCTGGTGATTGGCCCAAAGTCGCCCAGCTGGTTTTCATGCCTAAAGTGGGATTGGAACTCACCATCTCCTGGTGATTGGTCCAAAGTCACCCAATTGCTTTCATGCCTAAGGTAGCACTAGAACTCACCGTCTCCTGGCGATTGGCCCAGAATCACCCAGGTGGTTTTCATGCCTAAAGCGGAACTAGAACTCACTGTCACCTGCATTCTCACAGCTGCAGTTTGAACTGTTCAATTCGGCTGGCTGGTGGGTAGGGGATGAGATTGTAATTGCCACAATCTGGCCTCACACAATTGTTCTCACCAATGGAGGAATTACCACATGCTCAGATTTCATGTCTCGACACATACTCTGTATCGGCCAGTGCAAAACATCTGTTCCAGCCCTTAGGATCTAAAAGCAATGTTGCCAAATCTGGCAACACTATTAAGACAGGGTGAAATCCAACTCAGCGCTTGGGAAACGGACTACAGGAATAGGGGCAAATTGTTGGAAGGAGCCACAAAAAACCCCTTAAGCATTCTGGTAGACTATGAGGTTGAGAATTACAGGTGTTTTTTTGACTTAGTGACTGTGTAGAATTCCTCCAAAGCATGGGTCTTCAAACATGACCATTTTATGACTTGTGGACTTCAACTCCCAGAATTCCTCAGCCAGGCACATTTAAATTTACATTTTTATCATCATCCAGAAAGGAAAAACACAAGATAGTCAGGCACATAGGAGTTATACTGAGGTAAATCAAACAGTATACAGAACACACAGAGGAAAAAAGGCGGGGAAAAAGGAAACACCTCCTTCATACCCACAGCAACCAATCGGAATGTAGATTGCCTCATGCACGAGTCAGCACTCTCTAATTCAGGGGTCTTCAAACTTGGCCCTTTTATGCCTTGTGGACTTCAACTCCCAGAATTCCCCAGGCAGGGACGTGCGCGCGCCTGGCTGAGGAATTCTGGGAGTTGAAGTCCACAAGGCATAAAAGGGCCAGGTTTGAAAACCCCTGTCTTAAATCTAACAAACAAAATGGAGGCTGGCTGAGGAATTCTGGGAGTTGAAGTCCACAAGGCATAAAAGGGCCAGGTTTGAAGACCCCTGCTCCAAAGGGATCTGTCCCTAACCTGGTCCTTCAAGTCTTCCAAGGGAGCAGCCATCATCATCATCATCATCATCATCAGGACCAGGGGTGACACGATAGCAGTATTCCAATACTTGAGGAGCTCTCCTGGAGAAGAGGGAAGTCAACCTATTCTCCAAAGCATCAGAAGGCAGGACAGAAAACACTGGATATAATGGAGGAGAGAAGCAAGCTAGAACTAAGGAGAAACTTCCTAAAAGTGAGGACAATCAACCAGTGGAACAGCTTGCCTCCAGAAGTTGTGGGTGCTTCATCACTGGAGGTTTTTAAGAAGAAGAAGAAGGTTTTCAGACAGCCACCTGTCTGAAATGGTATAGGGCAGGGGTAGGCAACCTTGCCTCTTTTATGACTCGTGGACTTCAACTCCCAGAATTCCTGAGCCAGCCATGCTGAGGGGAAAGCAGGAGGTTAGGGTCTCCTGCTTGAGCAGGGGGCTGGACTAGGAATCCTTCCAGTTCTGTTCTGATTGATTGTAACCGAGTCCATTTCCCTTGCTGTGGTCCTCCTCTTCTTCTCTTTCCTTCTACCGTTCCCAGGCCTAAAGCCTAGTTGAGTCTTTGCCTTGATTGATTGTCTGATGTGCCATCAAGTTGATGTCAATTTTTAGCAACCACACTGATTTCTTCCACGGTGATTTGACCCCATTTGGCTGTTCAACTCTTATAAGGGTATCTCCATCCTCACAGTTAACTGTGTCCATCCACTTGCTACTAGATGTCCTCTTCTCTTTTTTTTCCACCTTCTCCATCATTGGAGCCTTCTCCAGGGCGCTGGGTCTTCGCGTAAGGACCATTTGAGCCTGGGTCCCTTCTGTCTTGAGTAAGAAGATATCTGGGTTGACTTGTTCAATGATCCACGTTTTCTTGGCTGTCTGTGGTATCCTCCAGAGTCTTCTCCAACAGTAAACTCCAAAAGCATCAACGCTGTGAGCTAAACCTGGTATTAAACTAGTCTTTTCTCCCCTACCCAAGACAGCCTCCAGATGGAACGGATCTGTAAGTTCCAACAGAAGAGAATGTTTCTAGCTCAGGGTTGAACTGTGGGGTACTTGGTGCTCTCTTGAGTTTGGTAGTTTTCTTGCAGATGTTTCATGAGCAAACTAAATAACATCATCAGTGTTAAAAAGGAGTGTGGTTTGCAAGGAGCAAGAGGAGGTGGTGGTGGAAGTGGAGAGGGAGGAGGAGGTCTGTGGCTGCCTTGGTGCTCTCTGATCTTGTTGCAGATCTTTCATTAGCAAACTAGGTAACACTATCAGTGCTAGAAGGGAATGGGGTGTGTGGAAAGGAGGAGGAGGAGGAAGAGGAGTTGGAGGAAGAGGAGGAGAACTATGGGGTCCCTGGTGCTCTCTGAGCTTGGTTGTTTTCTTGCAGATGTTTCATGACCCAGCTAGGTAACATCATCAGTAATATCAGGTAATATCAACAGGCATTGAAATTGCTACCTAGCTGGGTCATGAAATAACTGCAAGAAAACAACCAAGTTCTCTCTCTTTGTGTGTGTGTGTGTGTGAGAGAGAGAGAGAGAAGAGAGAGAAGAAGAAGAAGAAGAAGAGAAGAAGAAGAAGAAGAAGAAGAAGAAGAAGAAGAAGAAGAAGAAGAAGAAGAAGAAGAAGAAGAAGAAGAAGAAGAAGAAGAAGAAGAAGAAGAAGAAGAAGAAGAAGAAGAAGAAAGAGATGGAGGAGAGAAAGAGGAAGAGAGTGAGAAATAGCGGGAGAGAAAGTGGGAAAGAGAAATGGAAAGAGAAAAAGAAAAAAAGGAAGAAAAAGAGGGAGAAAAAGAAAGAAGAGAGAGAAAAAGACAGAAGAGAGTGAAGAAAAAACAAGAGAAACAGAGACAGAAGAGAAAGGGGGAGAGAAAAAATTGAAAGAAAGAGAGAGGGAAAAGAGACATACAGAGAGAAGGGGCAGAAAGGGAGAGAAAAGAGGAAAGGAAAAGAGAAGAGAGAGAGGAAGAGGGAGACGGAGAAAGAGAGAGAAAGAAAAGAGAGAAAACGGCGTCCCTCCGTCCGTCCCCCCCCCCTCCACCAAAGGGGGCAGGTGGGCCAGCCAAAGAAGGCGCAGGAGACGCGGCGGTGGGAGCAGCGGTGGGGCGAGGGGCGGTGTGTGGGGGGCTGGCGCGCTGCCTTCCCCCTCCCTCCCCCCTCCCTCCCTCCGCAGCTTCGCTTTCATTGTGTTCGCGGCGTCGCCCCAGAGAGAGGAAATGTTGGCTATTCCTGGGCCGCGATAAGATCGTTGTAAAAGCCATCTGGTGACCTCTCCCATCACCCGCCGCAGCGGCGCTGGCGTCTGGCACGGCCCGAGCGCTCGGCAGAAGCCACGCGGGCTTCGTTGGAACCGCGGCTCTCCCCCTTCCCCCCCCTCTCTCTCTCACACACACACACACACACACAGAGACACACACACACACACACACACACACACACACACACACACACACACACACACACACACACACACACACACACACACACACACACACACACACACACACACACACACACACACACACACACACACACACACACACACACACACGGTTTCTCTAACTCTAGACTCTTGGGCGAGGACCACACCTTGCAAGGAGGAAACGGGGCTCAGAGATAATAATAATAATAATAACAGTGGGAAGGGACCTTGAAGGTCATCTAGTCCAACCCCCCCTGCTCAGGCAGGAAACCCTATACCATTTCAGAGGAGCGGCTGTCTAGTGGTCTCTCCTTAAAAACCTCCGGGGATGAAGCAATGTGCAAGGGTGTCCTTTATGCACATGTGATGGTGTGCTCTTCACCAGAGGCCCCAAACCTGGTTGTTTAATTTTCAATTTTCAATTTCAATTAATTTTAATTTCTTCTCCTTTCTCTTCTTTATTTCCTTTCCTTCTTTATTTCCTTTCCTATTTCTTATTTCTTTTTCTTCTTTATTTCCTTCCCTATTTCCTTTCTTCTCTTTCTTCTTCCTTTTCCGTTCCTGTTTCCTTTCCTATTTCTTCTCTATTTCCTTCCCTTCTTTTCTCTTTCCTTTCCTCCTATTTTTTTCCTTTCCTTTCCTTTCTTTTCCTTCCCTTTCTTTTCCTTCCCTTCCCATCCCTTCCCTTTCCTCCTACTTTCCTTTCCTTCCTTTCCCTTCCCTTCCCTTCTCTTCCCTTCCCTTCCCTCCTATTTTCCTTTCCTTTCCTTCTTTCCTCCCCTCCTCTCCCCTTCCCTTCCTCCTTCCCTTTTCTATTTCCTTCCCTTCCCTATATTCTTCCCTCTTCCTCTTTCCCTCTTCCTTCCCACACGGGTGTCTTGGGATGGAGCTGCCCTGAACATCCCTTCTCCATCTCAATGGGAGATTTGGACTCTGCTCAGATTTCCTCTCTACTGTGTTCTGGACCAGCCCGACGTTTATTACCCCACTCTAGTCAAGATTTACTGCAGTGACAACCCTTCCTTTCCAGAGGACAACATTACGCTCCTGCCAATCATTTCCAGATGCCCAGAAGCATGTTTTATTTTCTTTTTTCCCTGCTCTTTTGGTGGGGTGTTTGCTTGTTGGTCGGTTTCAGCATTAAGGAATTGCCTCGACGCAATGCAGCCGGCTTGCCAAGAGCGCAAGCAGAGTGCCTTGGCTGGGCGAGAGAAATGCGTTTGGTAGGAGTTCCACTTGCACAGAATTTACTCTTCAGAGCTTCACATTCCTGATTAAATGAGTTTCTTCTGGAGCTGGGAAGGGGGAATGGAGGTTGTCTCACAAGGACCGCTTGTGTCCTCCAACTATCTGTTGAAGGATGTTCTTAGAGTAGAGACGTTTCTGTAAATCAGGATCGAATGGTGGGGTCCTTGGCGCTCTCTGAGCTGGGTTATTTTCTTGCAAACGTTTCATGCTACCAACTAGGTAGCATCATCAGTGCTGAGGAGTGTGGGGTTTGCTCCCTGTTTATATACAGGAGATTTCCTTGCCAGTTTTGGACGTGTGGTTTTCACCTTGGTAGTCCATGCAGAGAGTGGTGAGGACAGCCGAGAAGATCATAAGAAGCTCGCCCCCTGGTATTCAGGACGCTGCTTATAAGTGCTGTGTGCTTAGAGCTCAAAGCGTTGTTAGAGACCCCACACACGTCCCCACTTCATGGTCTGTTTCTGTTGCCCCCCCCCCCCCCGGAGGAGGTTTCGAAGTATTTATAGCAGGACTGCCCGATTCTGCAATAGCTTTGTTCCCTACGCCATCCGTCTGGTAAACTCGCAAGATTCGTTTTTCTCGCCATGCACATGTATGCATAACCCGAACTAGACTGTTGTTTCTCTGTGTCATATAATATATGTGGGTATATGCATAATTCTGTATTTATTTAGTTATTTATTTTTATCCTATTGATGTAGTGTATATCGGAGGCGGTGACCCTTTGAGAGCTGAATGCAACGAAATTTCATTTTAATGTAGGCCGTTTAGCGTACGTTCAAAGTGACAACAAAGTTATTATTCTGTTCTTGGTCGTACCTTGATTGGGGTATTGTTTTCTGCTTATTTGTCTGGTGTTAATCCATGCTTATCTGGGGTTCTTGTTCTGTGGAGCCCTTAATGCTTTCTGAACTAGGGTGGTGGCTTGCCGACATTTCATCACCCAACTGAATCACATGATCAGTGTTGAGAGTGTGGCCTTTGCTGCCTGTTTATACATAAACTAGCTTGCCCTGCCAGTGTTACATATAGAAAAAAAATCACATTTACATACCAGTCAAAAGAGACAATATAAAAGTTACAAAGGAAATAAAAAGACCAGAACACAACCAACACACGGATAAGCAGGGTGTTGTCCACACACACTGATGGGGGAATTCTGGGAGTTGAAGCCCACACATATTATTGGAAGAATTCTGGGACTTGAAGTCCACACATATCAATGAAGGAATTCTGGGACTTGAAGTCCACACATATCAATGAAGGAATTCTGGGACTTGAAGTCCTATACATATCAATGAGGGAATTATGGAAGTCCTATACATATCAATGAGGGAATTATGGGAGTTGAAGTCCATACGTATTGGTGGGGGAATTCTGGGACTTGGAAGTCCACGCATATCAATGAGGGAATTCTGGGACTTGAAGTTCTACACATATCAATGAGGGAGTTCTGGGACTTGAAGTCCATACATATCAATGAGGGAATTATGGGAGTTGACGTCCATACATAATGAGGGAATTATGGGAGTTGAAGTCCATACATAATGAGGGAATTATGGGAGTTGAAGTCCATACATATTGGTGGGGGAATTCTGGGACTTGGAAGTCCACACATATCAATGAGGGAATTCTGGTACTTGAAGTCCTATACATATCAATGAGGGAATTCTGGGAGTTGAAGTCCATACATATCAATGAGGGAATTCTGGGAGTTGACGTCCATACATAATGAGGGAATTATGGGAGTTGAAGTCCATACATATTGGTGGGGAAATTCTGGGACTTGGAAGTCCACGCATATCAATGAAGGAATTCTGGGAGTTGAAGTCCTACACATATCAATGAGGGAATTTTGGAAGTTGAAGTCCATCCATATTGGTGGGGGAATTCTGGGACTTGAAGTCAACACATAATGGTTGCTAAGGCTAAATGGAGTACAGCTGAGAAAACCTAATAGAGAGTTGTTTGGCAAAGCAAACTTGGATCCAGAAGAGGTATTTGCCTATTTACGGGTAAGATTACAGGTAGTCCTCGACTTACGACCACAATTGAGCCCCAAATTTATGTTGTTAAGTGAGACATTTGTTAAGTCAGTTTTTCTCCATTTTTCACCTTTCTAGCCACAGGTGTTAAAGTGATTCACAGCAGTTGTTAAGTTAGTAACACATTTGTTAACTGAATCTGGCTTCCCCATCAGAAGGGCCTAAAAGCTGTTCACGTGACCCCAGGACAGACAGTGCAACCGTCATAGATGTGAACCAGTTGCCAAGCGTCCGAATTTTGATCACGTGACCCTGGGGATGCTGCAACGGACGTAAGTGTGAGAAACGGCCATAAGTCCCTTTTTTCAGCGCCGTTGTAACCTTGAACGGTCACTAAATGAACAGTTGTTCATCGAATACGCAGCCTCAGAAGGAGCTGAAGCAACCTGAAGCCCAGTGGACGACGTGACCGAGGAAAGGAACAAAATTCTACGGGAAAGTTTTCGGTGCCGTCAGCGACACCTTTGTCCTTTGCCAAACTGATCCCGGGCGAAGAGCATTGCTCCCTTCCAGTTAGCAAGAGGTTCTCTCATGGGTCAGGATTGCCAAAAGGGTCATTCAGGATATACACACACAATGTCAGGACATTTGAGCACTGACCTCACCATTTTATGACTCTGCCAGCTTCCTTCGCTGGAAATAAAGCCCTTTTGTGATGAAAACTTGGAGCACTTAAGTTGCCACTAGGTCTGGCGGAGGTCTGGGGGGTATCCTACTCCCGAAAAGTCCAGCCAAAGTCCCTGAAGACCTTGGTCTCCCCCTAGCCAGGTCTTTTCATCCTTCCAGTGCGATGCAGGACAACCAGCCAAAAACATGTTCAGGGGGGAGGAAGCTGAGATCATTTGGGAAGGCTGAAATATGAAGGCTTAGCAAAAACTGGCAAAAATGCCGGGGATATTGTGAGAATAAAATGATGCCCTAGGAAGGATCATAATAGCTGAAACGATCTTCGTGGCTGCAGTAAAGAAGTCGGCCTCAGCTGCAATAAATGAGTAACTTCCTGAAAAGTCATTCGATTCTCCCAGTGGTGGGATTCAAATATGGGAACAACCGGTTCTCTCTATGGATGCCGCTTCCGGAAGTCCATTCTGGGCCTGGACAACAAAAAATTAGCTACCGGTTCTGCCAAAGTGGTGCAAACTGGCTGAATCCCACCACTGGATTCCCCGCTGAACCAGAGTGAATTTCCTGAATGTGAGAATGAATGCATTTGGAAGTGAGTTATTGGTACATGAAAGGTGTATGTGTAGCTTGGAACCACTATTGATTTCAATGGGAAGTCAATAGTAAAACCTTCCCTTCCTTCCTTCCTCTCTCCATCCTTCCTCTCCCCCTTCCTTTTTTCATATCTTCCTCCCTCCCTCCCTTCCTCTCTCTCCCTTCCTTCTCTCTCTCCCTTCCTTCCTTCCTTCCTTCCCCACTCCCTGCTTGCCTGCCTCTTCTTTTTTCCTTCCTTCCTCTCCCCCTTCCTTCCTCTCCCCTTCCTTCCTTCCTTCCTTCCTTCCTTCCTTCCTTCCTTCCTTCCTTCCTTCCTTCCTTCCTTCCTTCCTTCCTTCCTTCCTCTCTCTCTCCCTCCTTTCTCTCCCCCTTCCTTCTTTCATACCTTCCTTCCTTCCTTCCTCCCTCCCTCGCTCCCTCCCTGCATATGGGTGCTGTTTCTATTACCTGCAAACTTATCACTTTCTATAAAATGTTCCCTTATTCACAAGCCTTCCTTTCAGGAGCTTCAAACAGCTATTGGAATTAAAAAAAAAAAATTAAAAAAATTAAAAAACATGAAATTAAAGCCACTGACACCTGTGATCACATGTTTTTAACCACATATCACAAAGCATCTAAAATCCAGGGGAAGGAAGGCTGGCGCTTTGTCTCTCCCCCTTGTGAGATCTGCAGTTCCCCTCTGGGTTCAAGCAGATTAGGGGTTCCTGAGTGGTCCTAACCCCCAAACCCCCCCCCCCAAGATGCCACCCATTTCTACCTACGCTGAACCCGGGTGGCCCTTTTGGGGCTATGCGTGCTGAAAGAGTTCGGTGGCACAAGAACATATCCGGCTCCAGAGGGTTGTGAGGATGTGAGAAAGAAAATGTGAAGATACCAACACGTTTCCCACCGTTGTGCAGCGTGATAGGGGCAAAGAACTTATCACTTCTGCAGCTTCTTTATAAATAACCCTCTGCAAGACGGACAGGATGCATGTCAGGGCCATTTTGATGGACTGTCGCTTTCCTGATTCTGGAGAAACAAGATTTTTTTTTCTTTTTTTTAAAAAAAGGGTGGGATTGCTTTGAAACAGAGGACGCTTTCCTTTTATTTTTGGCTCCTGGCAGGACGAGACTTTGGAGAAAAATTCAAACAGTGAAAGCACTTTTCCTTCTTCACCAAAGGCCCGGATTTGGGTGTGAACCTTGGCACCACCGCACAATCGCGCCCAGCCCGGTTTGAACAGCCAAGTTCCCACAGGGCACTTAGAAGGCTGGGAAGGGCATGGAGCTTGGCGCTAACTCGTGCTCGGCTCCCTCCCCCCCCTGGGCCTGAGGGTTTGTGCCTGTTTATTTATTTATTTTTATTTGTTTCACTTAGACCCTGCCCATCACAGAGAGACTCTACATTTGATAAATAAATATAGGCTGTTTGTTTAGGGACCGTTCGAAGTTACAGCAGCACTGAAAAAAGTAGGTCACTTCTTCAGTGTGACTGCATGATCCTTTTTTTTAAATTATTTTTTATTTTTCCAAACTCTCCCCCATACATATACCATGATATTTATCATATGTTAACATACATTCTTTTCACATTCATATATAAGATCCTTTTAATAAAATGAAATAAATACATACACATGACTTTTGGTGTTGCTCGCCCATTTCCCCTTTCACTGTATCCACACTCCTTCTTCTCTACCTTCTTTCTCCCTTTCTTCTCTTCCCTACTTCCCTCTTCTTCCTCTCCTCTTCTCTTTCCTTCACCGCTCTCGTCCCCTTTCTCCCCACTTCTCCTCTTCTCCTCCAACCTTCCTACTTCCTTCTCCCCTCCTTTACTCTTTTCTCTCTCCTTGACTGCATGATCCAGGTCGCCTCAACGACTCTCTAAAAATGCCAATGACCAGCTGCCTGCAAGCTGTCTCCAACATTATTGTTATAACTTATTGTTGTTGTTGTTGTTGATCATCGCACAGTCAGCCAGATGTTCAGACTGGATTTGGCATTTTTGTCTACCTATCGAGTCCTTACCCAGGACCTGGGATAGGCAGATGTGGATGTTTGATGTTATTACAGATATCGTCGCAGGATGGAAGCAGTTCCTAATAAGGCCGCCTTTTGCAATTGACTAATAGCGAATTTGTCAATGCCAATGGTGTTCAAGTGGTGCTCCAGTTTTTTTGGGATTGCACCCAAGGAGCCTATGACTATTGGTACTACCCTTGCTTGCTTTTGCCACAGTCTTTCTATTTCTATTTGTAGGTCTTTGTATTTTGTTATCTTCTCCAGTTCTTTCTCGTCTATTCGGCTGTCTCCAGGCACTGCCACGTCCACTATCCAGACTTTTTTGTCTTTCTTATCGACAATTGTTAAGTCTGGGGTGTTATGTTGCAGGTGCTTGTCTGTTTTAATAATAATAATAATAATAATAATAATAATAATAATAATAATAATAGTTATTATTATTATTATTATTACTATTATTACTATTACTATTACTGAACAAAGAAAACAGCAATCTGGAATTAAAGAGAAAATTCCTGACAGTGAGGACAATCAACCAGTGGAACCGCTTTGCCTCCAGAAATCGTGGGCGTTCCATCACTGGAGGTTTTTAAGAAAAGACTAGACAGTCACTTGTCTGAGATGGTATAGGGCAGTGATGGCGAATCTTTTAGAGACCGAGTGCCCCAAAACTGGCCCCACCCCCGCTCCGCCCCCTGCCCCGTCCCTACCCCGCCTGCCCACAGGGCCACTCACCACCTCCAGGGCCCGCCGCAGATCGCCCAGGCAGCCCAGCAGCGCCATGGCAGCCACACCCTCTGCCCGCGCCCCGCAGCATCAACTGTGCGTGATGGGGCGTGAGGGCAGAGTCTTGTCTATGCTGCCTGGCTCCGCATGGGCCACGCTCAGGGGTGACTCCAGGGGGGCTGCTGGTGAGGAGGGGGTCACGGGGAGAGGCAAGGCTGGGGCAGTGGCACATGTGCCCACAGAGAGGGCTCCGAGTGCCGCCTCTGGCATGTGTGCCATAGGTTCGCCACCACTGGTATAGGTTCTCCTGCTTGAGCAGGGGGCTGAACTAGAAGACCTCCAAGGTCCCTTCCAGCTTCTATTCTATTCTATTCTATTCTATTCTATTCTATTCTATTCTATTCTATTCTATTCTATTCTAGGCCAAGGAGCAATGGCTCAGCTGATACCCCTGGTTTGAGACCCGAGCACCCAGCGATGGGGTAAACTCCAGTTCCTTGCTCCAGCTCCTGCTGTTGAAAGCATGCAAATGCGAGTAGATAAATAGGTACCACTTTGGTGGAAAAGTAACGGTGTTCTGTGGGTCTTGGGCACATAGCCATCCTGGCCACATGACCACGTAAAGGCTCTTTGGACAATGCTGGCTCCCCTGGCCAAGAAATGGAGATGAGCCCTAGAGTCAGACATGACCAGTCAGGGAAAACTGTACTTTTTACTACAGATTGTCCTTAATGTACGACACAGTACACGGATGCTTTTGATCAAGTGGGATCCATTCTGTGACCACCTTGGTCCACCAGTTTGTCTTTCTATATGACCAGCCTGTTTCTTTGACTAGACTTGGTGATGTTGTGTATACTTTTGTTTGTTCTTTAATCCATCGGTGGGTTTTTCTGTCTCGTCTGCTGATGCCCAGCACGTGTGTTTCCATGGCTCTTTGAGCCACTTTTTGTAGCTTTTCTATCGATTGTGAGGTTAGGGTCCATGTCTCACTGGCCTACGTTAGAGCAGGTAGCACACACCCTGGTCGAAAATTTTTCTCTTCAGGCCCAGGGGGAGGCTGTTCTTGAAGATTATGCTTAGCTTGCCGAATGCTTGCAACAATCTATATCTATATCTATATCTATATCTATCTATCTATCTATCTATCTATCTATCTATCTATCTATCTATCTATCTATCTATCTATCTATCTATTTCTACCTTTATCTCTGTCTGTCTGTCTGTGTCTGTCTATATCATCTATCTGTATATCTATCTATCTATCTATCTATCTATCTATCTATCATTCTATATATATATCATCTATATCTGTCTATTTCTATCTATCTGTCTATCTATCTATCTATCTCATATCTTTCTCTCTCTCTCTCTCTCTCTATATATATATATATATCATCTCTCTATATATATCATCTATATCTATGTCTATTTCTATCTTTCTGTCTATCTATCTATCTATCTATCTATCTATCTATCTATCTATCTATATCATCTATATCTATCTATCTATCTATATATCATCTATATCTATCTATCTGTCTATCTATCTATTTCTACCTTTATTTCTCTCTCTGTGTGTCTGTCTGTCTGTCTGTCTCTCTCTCTCTCTATCTGTCTATCTCTCTATATCTATCTATCTATCTATATCATCTATATCTATATCATCAATATCTATTATATAATCTATATCTATATCTATGTCTATCTATCTATCTATCTATCTATCTATCTATCTATCTATCTATCTCTATCTATCTCTATATCTATCTATATCTATCTATCTATCCATCTATCTATATCATCTATATCTATCTATCTATCTATATATCATCTATATCTATATAATCTATATCTATCTATCTGTCTATCTATCTATTTCTACCTTTATTTCTCTCTCTGTGTGTCTGTCTGTCTCTGTCTCTCTCTCTCTCTATCTATCTCTCTATCTATCTATCTATATCATCTATATCTATATCATCAATATCTATTATATAATCTATATCTATGTCTATCTATCTATCTATCTATCTATCTATCTATCTATCTATATCATCTATCTATATCTGTATCTATATCTATATCTATATCTATCTATCTATCTATCTATCTATCTATCTATCTATGCATATGTGTATGTATACGTGTGTGCATGTATGTGTATGGTTATATAACCATAACAACGGATTTGGAAGGGACCTTGGAGGTCTTCTAGTCCAACCTGCTGCTCAGGCAGGAAAGTCCTATATATTTATTTTCTTTTGAGGGCATCAGAATTTCATTTTTCAATAAGGTTGCCTTATCTTATTTGCAGTCCTGGCTACAGGTTCCCCTGCACCTGGGTGCCCCTTCCTGCCTTCCATGTTCCTGCTCACCTTTTTACTACGGGATGCCGAATGGAATCTCAAACCTTCCGAAGGTCCCTCCCGAAGGTTCTCCTCCATGTGCGTGCTTATGTCTGTGTTTGTGTGTTTTCGGCAAGCCAAACGAGAAATCAATTAATAAGTTAATAAATTAAGGCCGACGGCTTGCTGCCCCTGCCCCTCCCCTCCCCGGTGGGTGTGCCAGAGGTGAAGGAGCCGAAATCCTGCTGGCTTATCAGATGGAGCGTGAGTTTTTCCAAAGCTTCTCGCTATCAGCTGGAGACAGATGTGTTGTTGGCAGCCTTTCTGGGAAGGAGAAAATACAAACAGACTATTGTCGAATCAACAATGATGGGAGACGGAGGAGCCCGTGCGCCGTGGCTGGATGGAGGGAGGCACACCACAGGCCCCTCTAAGCCAGGAAGAGGCTGTCAAAATCAAACAGAGAAGATGCTTTATTTTGGGGGGAGGCGTCGTAGTTTTCCCAAAGGAAAACTTTTACTTTGGGAGATAGTTGGGGCCAGCAATGCAAACGCAACAAGCGTTGTTTTCCGCCTAAAGTAGTGGAGGTTTGGGATTGCTGGTTAGGTGCTTCAAAGAAGTCGCTGTTGCCAGCCACGCAGAGAAGCCATTGGATTTGCCAAGGTGCTAGTCCTCAGGCCTGCCAGCTGGCTGTCTTTCAGGACTGGAGGTGGTGGGAATAGAAGGAAGAAAAGATTCCTGGAAAAACCAGGTAATTACAATCAGGCTGGAACTGGCCACGTGCGTGAGGTCCATGCGATTTCCAGAATGATGGGTTTTGACATTTCAGAGCTTAAGCGCCAGAAAGATCTTGAGGAGGCCAAAAAAAATTGGGGGGGGGGGAGAAGACAGATGTTCGCTGCATAAATCAAATCTCAAAATAAACTCAAGTCTGCCAGATGACAACACGTCATTTGCTATACATCCTCGATAGTAGAATATAGCCAGTTACGGTCATAAACAATATTTAGGGCTGTAAAGGAAGTCAAGAAATGCATTTTTATGACTTTGAGCTTTGGAAATGATGGGAGGAATAGACCAGAAGGCCTGCTTAGAGTGTTGCTAGCCCCTCTGGTTTTATTGGGGATAAATGGCTGATGGCTGGTAAATGGCTGATGGCTATTTCTGACTAGCTAGGACAGTGTTTTTCAACCTTAGCAACTTGAAGATGTGTGGACCTCAACTCCCAGAATTCCCAGGCCGGCACGTGTGGACTTCAATTCCCAGAATTCTCCAGCCAGCATGTATAGACTTCAACTCCCAGAATGTGTGGACTTCAACTCCCAGAATCCCTCAGTTAGCATGTGTGGACCTCAACTCCCAGAATGTGTGGACCTCAACTCCCAGACTTCCCAGGCCAGCACGTGTGGACCAACTCCCAGAATCCCTCAGCTAGCATGTGTGAACATCTGGAAGGCCAACACAGTGTTAGGCTGCATTAACAGAGGGACAGAATCAAGATCATGTGAAGTATTAATACCACTCTTCAATGCCTTGGTAAGGCCACACTTGGAATGCTGCATCCAGTTTTGGTCACCACGATGTAAAAAAGATGTTGAGACTCTAGAAAGAGTACAGAGAAGAGCAACAAAGATGATTAGGGGACTGGAGGCTAAAACATATAAGGAACGGTTGCGAGAATTGGGTATGTCTAGTTTAACGAAGAGAAGGACGAGGGGGGACATGATAGCAGTGTTCCAATATCTCAGGGGCTGCCCCAAAGAAGAGGGAGTCAAGCTGTTCTCTGAAAGCACCTGAAGGCAGGACAAGAAGCAACGGGTGGAAACTAATCAAGGAGAGAAGCAACCTAGAACTAAGGAGAAACTTCCTGACAGTGAGAACAATTAATCAGTGGAACAGCCTGCCTCCAGAAGCAGTAAATGCTCCAACACTGGAAGTTTTTAAGAAGAGACTGGACAGCCATTTGTCCGAAATGGTGTAGGGTTTCCTGCCTGAGCAGGGGGTTGGACTAGATGACCTCCAAGGTCCCTTCCAACTTTACTACTATTACTATTACTAATTCCCCAGTCAGCACGTGTGGACTTCAACTCCCACAAGTCCTCTGCCAGCACCTGTGGACTTCAACTGCCAGAATTCCCCACCCGACATGCTGGCTGGAGAATTGTGGGAATTGAAGTCCACACGTCTTAAAATTGCCAAGCTGAGAAAGAGTGGGCGAAAGATTGATGAAAGTAAGCTTTCTAATGAAAGATGAAAGAAGGAGAATGTGACTGTTCAGAGCTGGCGTTTTTCTAAACACACACAAAATTAAAGACAAGCACTAGAAAGAGATCCCTTCATTAGAAACTGGATCCCGAGTATTTTCTTTAAATTTATCTTGATTGCAACACTGATAAATTGTCCAAGGGAGGATCAAAGAGATGTTGGAAATGGAACTGATGTTAAGGCATTTTCTAGCAGGCTTAGGAAAGCTAAGAAATATTGGGACCCAATTATGGACTTTGAGAATTTGCTCAAATAAATGTATAATTGAAATCAGAGGCTTCCCATTTAGGTTTGATGGAGCTACAGATTGAAAGAAAACATGGGACTTTGTATCCTTAGGGGACGACAACAACAACAGCACTTTTGTACGCACAGAGATGGAAACATAGCAGATTTGAATCGGAATTGGCTGAGATGGAGAAAATGACTACTTTCGTCAAAGAAAAGTTTTTGTCCAGTTTGTTTCTACTTGGACCTTTTTTTTTTTTTTTTGCTGGAAACTGAAAGAAATGAAAGTTTGCTTTCCGGATTTGAGGATTAGAATGGTTTACGATAATAATAACAACAACAACAACAACAACAACAACAACAATAATAATAATAAAGTTGGAAGGGACCTTGGAGGTCATCTAGTCCAACCCCCTGCTCAGGCAGGAAACCCTATACCATTCCGGACAAATGGCTGTCCAGTCTCTTCTTAAAAACTTCCAATGTTGGAGCATTCACCGCTTCTGGAGGCAGGTGGTTCCACTGGTTAATTGTCCTCACTGTCAGGAAGTTTCTCCTTAGTTCCAGGTTGCTTCTCTCCTTGATGAGTTTCCATCTGTTGTCCTACCTTCAGGGGCTTTGGAAAATAGCTTGACTCCCTCTTCTTTGGGGCAGCCCCTGAGAGATTGGAAGGCTGCTATCATGTCCCCCCTCGTCCTTCTCTTCATTAAACTAGACATGCCCAATTCCAGCAGCCGTTCCTTATATGTTTTAGCCTCCAGTCCCCTGATCCTCTTTGTTGCTCTTCTTTGCACTCTGAAGATACTGCTCAGTACTCTGAAGATACTGCTCAGCTTACAATTGTTTGTTTAGTGACCTTTTAAAGTTACAAGTACCCTGAAAAAAATGACGGCGACAGCTCCTTGCACTTACGACCGTCTCGTAGCATCCTCACAATCACCCAGCTGGTTTTCATGCCTAAGGCAAGATCTAGAATTTGCAGATTCCTGGTGATTTGCCCAAAATCCTCTAGCCAGCTTTCATTCCTAAGACGGAACTAGAACTCACAGTCTCCTGATGATTGGCCCAAAGGGTCCTAGCTGGCTTTCATGGCTAAGGCAGGACTAGAATGTGCAAATTCCCGTGATTGACCCAAAGTCACCTAACGACCTTTCATGGCTAAGGCAGGACTAGAATGCCCAAACTCCCAGTGTCTAGTGCTTGATGCCTTTACCACTACACAAAACCAGCTCAGCTTCACCAAAATCTCTTCCCGTTCAATGGGTTTTAATTCTACGGTAGGTTGAAGAACAGCAACCCTGTCCTCTTAAGTCCACCTCAGCTGAATAACAGAGTTGGAAGGGACCTTGGAGGTAATCTAGTCCAACCCCCTGCTCAGGCAGGAAACCCTATACTATTCCAAACAAGTAGCTGTCCAGTCCCTTCTTAAAAGCCTCCAGTGTTGAAGCACCCACAACTTCTGAAGGCAAGTTGTTCCACAGGTTTATTGTTCTTACTGTCAGAAAAGTTCTCCTTAGTTTTAAGTTGCTTCTCTTTTTGTTCAGTTTCCACCCGTTGCTTCTTGTCCTGCCTTCAGGTGCTTTGGAGAATAGCTTGACTCCCTCTTCTTTGTGGCAGCCCCTGAGATATTGGAAGACTGCTATCATGTCCCCCCTCGTCCTTCTCTTCATTAAACTAGACATACCCAATTCCAGCAACTGTTCCTTGTATGTTTTAGCCTCCAGTCCCCTAATCATCTTTGTTGCTCTTCTCTGTACTCTTTCTAGAGTCTCAGCATCTTTTTTACATTGTGGTGACCAAAACTGGATGCAGTATTCCAAGTGTGGTCTTACCAAGGCCTTGTAAAGTGGTATTAACACTTCACGTGATCTTGATTCTATCCCTCTGTTAATGCAGCCCAGCACTGTGTTGGCCTTTTTGGCAGCCGCAGCACATGGCTGGCTCCTGTTTATCATCCACTAGGACTCCAAGATCCCTCTCACAGTTGCTGCTGTTGAGCCAGGTATCACCTATGCTGTACCTGTGCATTTGGTTTTTCTTGCCTAAGTGTAAAGCCTTGTGTTTTTTGCTACGCTGAGATTCATTTTGAATCTGCCTCTGCTTTGGAAACCTTCTTTCAGAGGAAGCCTGCCCAGGGGGAAACGGTCAGCTGAAGCCTTGCCGAAGCATTAATTTCCTAGCCAGCGGGGCTGATCCTTCCCGTCATTCTTATGAAACAATCCTTTCTCTCCGCTTGCAAGTCCAACTCGCCTTGCCCGTTTTGTCCATGCTGGGGGAAGCCCCTTCGGGGACCATCACAAGCTTCCTTTGGTCCTACCGTGGAAGGCCGTTTTTTCTTTGCACTGGTGCCGGCTGGCTGGCACACCTCCCGAGGGACTTCTGAACAAAAAGGCCGGCCGTTTCTGGGAATTGTGCAGGCCAGGGAGGGAAGCGGTTGGGGTTCTTAGTCGTTTGCATCAGGCGAACCGAGACGGAAGGCTGCGATCCTGGGAATCCTAGAAGGAACGGGAAGGGATTTTGGAGATCGTCTTAAGCTGAGAGTCTCCTGACCTCGGCAACTTTAAGATGTGTGGATTTCAGCTCCCAGAATTCCCTAAGATCAGATGAAAATTTGATTTTAGGTCTGATGACTAGAATGATTTGGTTGTTACAGAAGGGCCTTGAAATGTCGAGAAATGTGAAGCCAAAGGCTGAAGTTGTAATTCTTTTTTTTTATTTTGTATTCTCTTGCCCTGAAAAATGCAGAAGTCACTCCTTCCTTCCTTCCTTCCTTCCTTCCTTCCTTCCTTCCTTCCTTCCTTCCTCCCAGCCCCCTTTCCTGCCTTTCCTTCCTTCCTTCCTTCCTTCCTTCCTTCCTTCCTTCCTTCCTTCCTTCCTTCCTTTCTCTCTCTTTCCCTTCCTTTCTTCTTCTTCTTCTTCTTCTTCTTCTTCTTCTTCTTCTTCTTCTTCTTCTTCTTCTTCTTCTTCTTCTTCTTCTTCTTCTTCCTCCTTTCTTCCTTTCTTTTTCTTTCTTTTCTTTCCTTCCTTCCTTCCTTCCTTCTTTCTTTCTTTCTTTCTTTCTTTCTTTCTTTCTCTTTCTTTCTTTCTTTCTTTCTTCTCCCTCCCTCCCTCCTTCCTTCCCTTCCTCCCTCTATGTCTCTCTCTTTCTCTTTGCACCCTGCTCTAACTTTTATTCATTTTTGTATTTTTATCTTATAATAAACTTGAATATAGGATGAAAAGAGAAAAAAATCTATCCTGGTTTGTGACTGTGCAAAATGTCTTTTTTAAAAAAAATCTACAGCACTGTTTTTCAAAGTTGGCCATTACTGGATGGGGGAGGGGGGTGGGGGGGTTTCCAGCATTCCACCAAACCAGCATTCTAGGCAGTTGAAGACCACCCATCTTAAAGTGTCCAACTTTTTTAAAAAACTGCGATCCACGGAAAGCACAACATTTTGGAGAAGGACAAAGTCAAAAATCTGAAAACTCTTTGTCAGAGGGGCCTCCACGCAATTTTTCTCTTCTTGCTTTGCTGGGTGGCAGGGAAATATGTGTGCCTGGGGGGTCTCGCCTTGTAGAGGGGCTCTGGCTTGAGCAGGGGGTTGGACTAGAAGACCTCCAAGGTCCCTTCCAGCTCTGTTCTGATTGGGGTGGGCCACCTCTGGATGTTTAGGGGAGAACAGTGTCAGGAAGCCTGAATTGGGGGGGAGGGAATCTCTGGTGAGAATTCGGGAGGCCCAGCCTTCCCACAGCCAGCTCTGCAGTGGCGCCGCTGGAGGAAGGTTTTTGCAAAAACCAGAAGGAAAGGATGCAAACATCGGACTTCTCTGGGTCAAGGACACCCGATGGGCAGAGAGGAGAAAGCGCTCTGGTGAGGAGAGGAAGGGGAGGGGAGGGCCTGCTGGGGAGGCCGACCGTCTTCACAAGTGCACCAAAGCAGAAGGAAGACTTCGGCCTAGCAGAGTTATATTTTTCTGGATGCTAAATCGGAGCTGGCCGCATCAAAGGGCTGCTGCATCTTAGTAAAAGAGACACAACCACTAATATACTAGTCGTGTTTCTCAGTATGAGCATGCTTAAGATGGGTGGACTTCAACCCCCAGAATTCCCCAGCCAGCGTTGCTGGCTGGGGAATTCTGGGAGTTGAAGTCCACCCATCTTAAGCTTGCTCAGACTGGGAAACACTGACTTATACAATGAGGGAAAGGAGGAGGAAGACAGGGAGAGGCCTTCTGCCTTGTATACAGGCAGTCCTCAACTTATAACATTTCGTTTAGTGACCGAAATTACAATGCACTGAAAAAGGTGACCTATGAGCGTTTTTCACACTTGTGACCCTTGCAGCCAACCCCAGGGTGATCGGAATCCAGAGTCAGCTCGGCAACTGACTCCTATTTATGTCTCTTTTTTCAGTGCTGTAGGAACTTGGAGTGGTCACTAAACAAACTGCTGTAAGTTGAGGATTACTTTTATATATCTCCATGGCTGTAATATTGTTATTGTTATTCTTTTCATCTTATCTGCTACCCGCTCTTATTAGGTACTGGGGTTGTTATTACTCGGTTGCTTTGCGTGTACATTGAGAGCTGCTGCACCAGAGACAAAAAATCCTTGTGTTTTCCAATCACACTTGGCCAGGGGTAGGCAACCTTGGCTCTTTTATGACTCGTGGACTTCAACTCCCAGAATTCCTGAGCCAGCATGGCTCAGCTTGGAAACCTCTCCCTTTCCCCTCAGCGTGGCTGGCTCAGGAATTCTGGGAGTTGAAGTCCACGAGTCATAAAAGAGCCAAGGTGGCCTACCCCTGGTCTAGGCCTAGGCCGCTTTATGACTCATGGACTTCAACTCCCAGAATTCCTGAGCCAGCATGGCTCAGCTTGGAAACCTCTGCCTTTCTCCTCAGCATGGCAGGCTCAGGAATTCTGGGAGTTGAAGTCCACAAGTCATAAAAGAGCCAAGGTTGCCTAGCCCTTGGTGAATAAAGAATTCCATTCCATTCTATAACTAAGACATTTCTTGACAGCGGAACAACCTGCCTCCAGAAGTTGTGAATGTTCCAATGCTGGAAGTTTTTAAGAAAAGATTGGACAACCATTTGTCCAAAATGGTATAGGGATTCCTACCTAAGCAGGGGGTTGGACTAGAAGACCTCAAAGGTCCCTTCCAACTCTGTTATTCTATTCTATTCTATTCTATTCTATTCTATTCTATTCTATTCTATTCTATTCTATTCCACCCCTCCACGCCTCCATTCCACTCCACACTACTCTACTCCACTTTACTCCTTCCTATTCCTATTAGGAAAATTTATATTGCTCCCTACTTGCTCACGGCGACTCAAGGCGTTTTACAGGAAATAAAAACACGACATAAAAGCAACACAAATAATAAAAATAATAAAATAATAACCCCCCCACCTCAGCAATAGCACACATACACATACCACACTATTCCTATTCTATTGCCATCGAATAGGTGCCCACTCAGAATTTTACCCCCTGCCAAATTCTAAAACATCCACCAAGGTCATCCGCTTTTCTGGGAAACTGAGGCAGTAGGAAAAATGAAAACGGGTGGGTTCCTTGGGTGAAACACTAGATCACTGTAATGAGATGCTTATATGCTGTTGCCTGTTTGAGTCCATACATGCATGCACCCACCCGCATACCCCGCCCGCAGCCAATCTAGCTCATTGCAAGCTAGAGAAAAATCGCTACAAAAATGCATATTTTTGTGAATGTAATATGGAGGAATGCATCCCATATGTGGAAATTATTTGCAGATTTGGTGTAGGTTTGCTAAGATGGCAAACAGGAGGGCATACAAGAAGTTGCATACTGAGATACATACTGATTTTAGGGCTATCTTAAAAAATGGGGAATAAACTGAAGGTGAAAGATATATATATATCTCAGAACCCATGGAAAAAAATTCAATGTTTGGGAAAATTAGAAGCTGGGAGAAATAAAATTGATGCAGTACTTCCCCCCCCTTCTTCCTCCCTCCTCTGCCTCTGCCTATCTTCAAGATTTAGAAGCAAACTCGGTTGTAAATCGTGCTGGTCATTAAGTGGGTAAGTGGGTGAATGACTGCACCCAATTTTATGACCTTTTTGGGAGGTTATAAAGTGAACATCACGGTCACAAAGCAAACCCATTCTTTACAATGGACAGGTTTTTCCACTGCAAACAGGAGATAAATATCAGTTTCCAGCAAAAACAACAACAAAAAACGTCAATTGCTGTCAAGTATCTGCAGGACATTGTTAACAGCCATAAATGCCAGTTGGGACTATGACGTGAAGTATTTGGCACTTTCCCAGATACCTCTCCAGATGTCAATTCGGAGAAGGATGAACCTGTTCCAGGCACTTCGGAGAGGAGTTGATCAATGGTTCCAAGCAGCTGGCTGAAAGGAATTTGGCTGAAGCACAGCCACAGCAGGACAGCCCCGAGGCTTCAGGTGGGGAGAGCACGCAGCTGCAGTCGGTCAGTGATGAAGAAGAGTAACTGCTTTCTCCACCTGATCCAAGAACACATAGGGCAGAGAAAAAGGCAGGAGCAGAGAAAGGCAGCCAGATTGCTCACAAAGAGAAAGCCTCGCCCTTCTTGATAGGCTGCACCAAAAGCTGGCTATTTAGCACAGCAGACAGATGGAGGCGATGCTGGGAACAAGGTGTCCATTTCCTAGAAGATGTGTGCTTCCTGGTTGTGATTCCTGCCTTGCTTTGGATTGACACCATGCTTTGACTTGGAGCTTGTGAACTCTCCCGTATTGTGGATGTAATTTGGCCGGGCGGGTTCATTGCATTTGGGAAACTTCCAAGTGCCTGGTGAACACATTGGTCATTGCTCCGCAGATTAGTATCGGTCTACTTTTGGCTGGACTTAACTGGGACAGTTCTGAGGTTTTGGTGAAGGGAATTGCTGGGGAATATTAATAAACCCACTAAATCAGGGGTCCCCAACCTATGGGCTGCGGGCTCTTGGCCAATGGGCCACAGAAATGTTTGGCCAGGACACGCGCACGTGTGGGTGTGCATTCCCCCCAACTCGCGCTAGTGCCCATGGCTGTTTGCTTATTCGTGCAGGTGCAAATGGGAATGCTAGCATGGGGGGCGTGCCCCATTTGTGCATGCGTGAACGGGCCGCTAGCGCGGGGTTTATGCAGCCCATTTGCATGCGCATGGTGCCAGCGCATGCCGCATGTGTGAACGTGGTCGCTAGTACTGCGCCAATGGGCATGGCCCCATTTGCTTGCGTGCATGTGCATGCACACGCAGTAATTTGGAAGTGCTCTCCCCTCCGGGCTGCGAAGGGTTGGAGAACTCTGCATTAAATGACCATTACGTGTGTATGTGTGTTTATGTGAGTGTGTGTGTGTGTGTGTGTGAGTGTGAGTGTGTGAGTGAGTGAGCAGGAGAGCACAGCTGGTTGGTGAGTTCCCAGAATGTGATCATCTAATCACTGGGAGATGGGGGTGACCGTTGGAACTTTGAATCTGAGTTTCAAATACTTTTTTGGGGGAGGGGCGGGGTCTGTCATAACTTCAGTCTCTAGGTGGTCAGTCCTAAGCTGAGGACTACTTGTAGATCTTAGCCTTTGTGGTTAGCCTGGCTAAATGTACACCTTCCTTCAAGCCAACTGTTATGAGCATCAGCCAGCCAGCTTTCACGCCTAGGGCAAAACTATAACTCACATTCTCCTGGTGATTGGCCCAAAGTCAGCCACCCAGCTTTCATTACTGGTGGGATTAGAACTCATTGCCTCTTGCCACAGTGGCTAAGCCAATCACTGCACTTCTCGAGCTAGTAAGTAACAGCACTGCTTTGTGGAGCCGGCTTCCCCGTTGACTTTGCTTGGCAGAAGATCGCAACGTGATCTGAGGACGTTGCAACTGTCATAAATATGAGCTGGTTGTTAAGTGTCCGGATCTGATCAAGTGACTATGGCAGGGGTATCAAGCCTGACACGCAACATGGGCCATTGGGTGACGTATCGGGAATTTTTCGCCAGGGCGGCGCTGGGGTGGGTGTGGCTTGTGCAGGCCGCATGTGGCCCGTGCGCCGCGAGTTTCATATGCCTGGACTATGGGAATGCTACAATGGTTGCACGTGTGAAAAACAAGTGCAAGTGTCATAAGACACTTTTTCTCAGTGCCGTGGTTACTCTGAACGGTCACTAAACGAACTGTTGTAAGTTGAGGACCACCTATCATAACTCGCAGCTTGATTTGGACAGGCCGTCCGGCAACTAGCACAGCTCGTGCAACCTCAGTGTTACATGGCCCACCCTGTCCACGCTGCTGCATTCTGTGCCGGTTGTAGCTTCCGAATAGTCTCCAAAGGCAGCCCCATGCAGAGCGAATTGTAGTAGTCCAACTCTAAGGCGCTAAAGTGGTATGGAAAGGAAGAGAGCAAGCAAAGAACATCCATGTTGTGAGTGCTTGTTCTTTGTTGTAACATTTTATTAATTTTCCAGTTTTACATTTAAGTATTTAACAAGCAATGTGGTGACTGGGTTAATCAATAGTTCGATAACAAAATCTTTAGTGCAAATCTCAGGTTACAACATCAGATATTTCTTCTCTTTTTCCCTTAACATTTACCGTCTCGTATTCAAGCTAGCGCAATTCTAGTTATACCAACTCAATAAGAACATCATTATTACATTTATCAACAAATGTTTAGCTTGTACACTCAATCCTCATAGACAATCCATATCCTGTTATTCATTTTTGCCCAGTTTTTAGTTTCCCACCAATATTCCGATTTGAGCTTTGATATTTATAATTTTCAGGCTCTGGATAGCCAAGATTTCCCTTGTCTCAATTCATAACAAGATATAATATCCAAAAAGACACATTTTATCTATTGGCGTATAATCTTATTCTATTTCCTAAAAGTGGTCTATTCCCCACCATATTAAATCATCGACTTAATAATACAATATCCCCTTGAACAAATCAAAACCATTATGTATATTACCTGGGTTAACCAATAAATCAAACATATTCATGATAGTGCTCTCTCTCTCTCTCTCTCTCTCTCTCTCTCTCTCTCTCACACACACACACACACACACACACACACACACACACACACACACACACACACACACACACACACACAGAACATGCTCAGAGATTGAAAGCCAGAGGGAAAGTCAGTGAAAAACTGCTGGCTGGCTGAGAAGTGAAAAGGTCAGGAGCGCCGGTTCCCGTCAGCGCTTGTTCTCCTTGGGAATTCCTGCTGCGACTGCAATGGGTCGGCTCCAGCAGAGGTGGGGTTTCCTCCCATCCTCTCCCCCCCCATTTGGGATTGTTGGCATGCAACTTTGCTATTCAGGAGGTGCGTCCTGGGGACGCCACTTCAGCTGCTACCGCATGTCTGAAGGACTCCATGGGCTGAGCAGCCCTCTAGGAAGAGGCAGGAGGGTGAGCTGGCAAAGCATCAGTCCAGGGCAGGAGGATCCTGGCACTGCCAGCCCCACCACCCCAGGCAGCCATTCCGTGTGGCTGAGGAGCAGGAACACCGCGACTCCCGGGCTTACGACTGCAAGGGAGCCCAAAATTTCAGTGGCTAAGCGAGACAATTTGTCAAGCGAGTTTTGCCCCATTTTATGACTGTTCTTTGCCCCAGGGGTTAACCCAGGGGTAGGCAACCTTGGCTCTTTTATGACTCGTGGACTTCAATTCCCAGAATTCCTGAGCCAGCATGGCTCAGCTTGGAAACCTCTCCCTTTCCCCTCAGTGTGGCTGGCTCAGGAATTCTGGGAGTTGGAGTCCACACGTCTTAAAGTTGCTGAGATGAAGAAACACTGGACTAGGCCAAGGGTAGGCCACCTTGGCTCTTTTATGACTCGTGGACTTCAACTCCCAGAATTCCTGAGCCAGCCTGGCTCAGCTTGGAAACCTCTCCCTTTCCCCACAGTGTGGCTGGCTCAGGGATTCTGGGAGTTGAAGTCCATGAGTTGAAGTCATAAAAGAGCCAAGGTTGCCTACCCCTGGTCTAGGTCCACAGGAGTAGGCAACCTTGGCTCTTTTATGACTCGTGGACTTCAACTCCCAGAATTCCTTAGCCAGCCTGGCTCAGCTTAGAATCCTCTCCCTTTCCCCTCAGCGTGGCTGGCTCAGGGATTCTGGGAGTTGAAGTCCACGAATCATAAAAGAGTCAAGGTTGTCTACCCCTGGGTTAACTGAATCACTTCAGTCGTTAAGTTAGCAACACCGTTGTTAAATGAATCTGGTTTCCCCCATTGACTTTGCTTGTCAGAAGTTTGCAAAAGGGGAATCATGTGACCCTGGGACGCTGCGACCGTTATAAATATGAGACAGTTTGCCAAGTGGCCGAATTTTGATCACGCGACCGTGGGGGGGATGCTGAAATGGTCGTTAAGTGTGAAAAACAGATATGTCACTTTTTTAGTGCCCTTGTAACTTTGGTCACTAAATGAGCTGTTGTAAGCAGAGGATTTACCTGTGTTTAGAAATGAAAAGCAAAAAACTGAGGTTGCAATCCTGCTTGCTCTATTCTACTGCACCAAAAAAAGTTAGAAGCGGCAACTTTTTCTTTCTTTCCGTCTGTGTGGACCCCTCTTCTTTCTTCTTTGTACTTCCCTAATTTTTGCTCCTATTTGTATTTTTACCTCATAATCAACGTTCATAAAACAGTTTTAAGAAAGAGGCCCCGCTGAGTCAGAAGCACTTCTATCCAAATAAGTCTACAGGTACGCCTCAACTTACGGAAAAAATGTGTTACTAAGTGAGATGTTTTTTAAGTGAATTTTGCCGCATATTATGCCCTTTTTTGCCACAGTTAAGTGAATCACTTCAGTTGTTAAGTTAGTAACGTGGTTGTTAAGTGAATCTAGCTTTCCTCATTGACTTTCCATGCCGGAAGGTCACAAAAGGGGATCACGTGACCTCCGGGACGCTGCGACCGTCGTAAACATGAGTCAGTTGCCGAGCGCCTGAATTTTGATCACGTGACCACGGGGATGCTGCAACGGTCATAAGTATGAAAAACGGTCATCAGTCACTTTTTTCAGGGCCGTTGTAACTTGAAACGGCCATTAAACAAACTGTAAATAGGATTTCAGCCGTGCAAAGTCAATCTGTCGGGAGAATCAGAGAATTAGAGGAAGAGATTTTGGCACCAATCTCAGTTGGCATGGGAATGGCAGGAAAGGTGAGAGCCAGCCATTTTATTTTATTATATTTTGCTTTTTATTCGGGGCTCTGCATACACTTTCCTTCCTTCCTTCCTTCCTTTTTAAATTGTTCCTTTCTTTCCCGTTGGTTCCTGTTCTATCCCGTTTCAGGGAACGCCCCGGGAACACCTTCCATTCAGCAGCAACACTAATAAAGCCTTTGGACCTTTGGGGAGCTGGGAACATAAATCACAGGTACTTCTCTGGATTTTTCAAAAAAGCTAAACAAAAGCCGAAAGTCTGAAGGGCAGGTTTGCCAAAGGGCAGATCGATCATTGGCTGCGTTTCTCTCTTACTTCCTGCCTGCCAAATGGAGGGGGACGGAAGAGGACTGTTTTATACCACCTTTATTATTTTTTGCAAACAGCTCAAGGTGGTGAACGTAGCCAGCTGTTTTCCCTACAATCCTGTGAAGTGGGTTGTGAGGGAGGGGCTGGCTGAAAGTCACCCAACCAGCCTAAGGCAGGACTAGAACTCACCGTCTCCTGGTGATCGGCCCAAAGTCACCCAGTTGGCTTTCATGCCTAAGGCAGGACTAGAACTCACCATCTCCTGGGGATCGGCCCAAAGTCACCCAGTCAGCTTTCGTGCCTAAGGCAGAACTAGAACTCACCGTCTCCTGGTGATCGGCCCAAAGTCACCCAGTCGGCTTTCGTGCCTAAGGCAGGACTAGAACTCACCGTCTCCTGGTGATCGGCCCAAAGTCACCCAGTCGGCTTTCGTGCCTAAGGCAGGACTAGAACTCACCGTCTCCTGGGGATCGGCCCAAAGTCACCCAGTTGGCTTTCGTGCCTAAGGCAGGACTAGAACTCACCATCTCCTGGGGATCAGCCCAAAGTTACTCAGTCGGCTTTTGTGCCTAAAGCAGGACTAGAACTCAACGTCTCCTGGTGATTGGTCCAAAGTCACCCAGTTGGCTTTCGTGCCTAAGGCTGGTCTAGAACTCCCCGTCTCCTGGTGATTGGTCCAAAATCACCCAGTCAGCTTTTGTGCCTAAAGTGGGGCTAGAACTCCCCGTTTCCTGGTGATCGGCCCAAAATCACCCAGATGGTTTTCGTGCCTAAGGCAGGACTAGAACTCACAGTCTCCTGCCTTCTAGCCTAGTACCTCAGCCACTACACCAGTGGTTCTCAACCTGTGGGTCGGGACCCCATTTGGGGTCGAATGACCATTTCACGGGGGTCGCCAAACAATGCAGTCCGCCATTTCCCCCCCCCCTTTTTCTTAGCTGTACTACTCCCTTTTATTCTATTGGCTTTTGAAAGCCAATAGAATAGACTCTCTTGAATAGAGTCTAATTCTATTGGCTTTCAAAAGCCAATAGGAACTGTCCAGGCTGTCTCTGCCCTACTGAGCCCGCCAAAAGCCCCATTCTGCAAACAGTGCTGCAAGTTGTCTGCAGCGAAGGCGAGCTGTCTGGAAGCTTCCACCCCTCCCTGCTGAGCAACTACTAAAAATGTAAGTAAAAGAGGGCCAGGGGTGGGAGGTGGGAGGCCGGCGGGCGCAAGGAGGGTTGCTGGTGCGTGTGGGGCCCGGCGGGTGCCTTACCTCCCTTGGGCTGGGCCAGCTGGTGGCCCAGCCGGTGGTCGGCCTGCGCCGTCTCTGCCGCTTGCCAGCTATGCCTCGGCCGGCACAGGGGGCGGCACCACGCATGCGCGGCGCTCCCGGGCAGGGAAAGTCCTCGACTTACGACCGGTTGGGGGGCGCGGCATTAAAAAGGTTGAGAACCACTGCACTAGACGAAAACCTGATTGCCCTGGTCCAGAAGTGTGTGGAGGATATGGTCAAAAAAGTCAAAGAGGGCATTCACGTCAATTCAGCTGAAGCTCCATCTGTTTTTATGTACAAGTAGTTCTTGAGTCACGACTGTAATGGAGCCGGCCCATGAAGCTTTTAAGTTGTAAGGATCGTAAAATGATTTTGATGGTTTTTTTGCATCGGTTAAGTGAATTCGTGCGGTTTTAAATGTGATCACACGATTGTGGGATGCTGCAAACAGTCCCTCTGCATGGGGATGAGTGTCTGAAGAGCCATCACGTGACTGTAGGGGGAACCAACCGCCAGAACTTCAGGTCTGGGTCAGACCCTTTATTGGGTCTGCCGTAAATTCGAAGAGTTGTTTTAAATGACTGGTCGAGAGGGCTACCTGTATGGCAGATAATGGGTCGCAGTCAGTCAGATCTGTTCTGCTCCTCCCATGCCTTTGGCCTGGCTGAGGTCGAGAGTCAACCTCTCCATTCTCAAAGCATTTTTTGAGTTGGCAATGACACAACAGCCTAATTCAGCACTGCACCATCTGTGCAGCTGAGCCCTTGTTGCACTATGCTGTTGTGATCTGAGCAAGGGCTAAGCCAAAGTACATCAAGTTTTACGATCTGGGATCCAGGGATCTCTTGTGAATGTGCTTTTTCTACACGCAGAGACTTTCATGACAGCTACAAGGGGGCTTGGTCACAATGGTTGAACAGCGATCCATTTTTGAGTTCTTCCAAAAAAGCAGTCTCATGACTCAGTCCTGAGCACTTCCTTTCTTCCATACCGTGAGCCAGGGGTCTTCAAACTTGGCCCTTTTATGACTTGTGGACTTCAACTCCCAGAATTCCTCATGCCTGGCTGAGGAACTCTGGGAGTTGAAGTCCACAAGTCATAAAAGTTTGAAGACCCTTGCCGTGAGCTGACAGACAGAAAGATAAATTCCAATAACAACAAAAACAGGAGCAAGAATAGAAGAGTGAAACCCACTCTACCATTCAAGGAATTGTCCAATTCCTTCTAATTGTATATGGACTTTGGGAAAAATATGACTCTTACTCAGCCAATGCTGAAGGATCAGCATCTGAGTAGATATTTCCTCAATGTCTCAACAGTGCCATCTGCGGGCATTTCCCGGCTCCTGATGCTCTCACCGAGAAATGAAAGGTTGGACTTTCACTCAAAATAGAGCTGGAAGGGACCTTGGAGGTCTTCTAGTCCAACTCCCTGTCAAGAAGGAGACCCTATGCCATTTCAGACAAGTGGCTGTCCAGCCTTTTCCTAAAAACTTCCAGTGATGAAGCACCTACAACTTCTGAAGGCGAGCCATTCCATTGGTTAATTGTTTTCACTGTCAGGAAGTTTCTCCTTCATTCCAGGTTGCTTCTCTCCTTCATTAGTTTCCATCAGTTGTTTCTTGTCTTGCTTATGGGAAAATAAGCTGACCCTCTCTTGTTTGTGGTAGCCCCTCAAATATTGGAAGGTTGCTATCATGTTATCCCTAGTCCTGAATCAACCATCCCAGTCCTCGTTAGCCCAATGTTACCTTCTTCTCATCCCAAGCTGAAGTTTCCAGTTCATATCCTCCCCTTATTTCTGACACCAGCCAGCAACAACCTCAAGGTGTGCAACCTTTGCAATGTTTGTCACTCATTAAGTTGGAGGCAAGGTCAACGGACTAGTAGTTGGCAAGATCAGGCAGTTGTGATACGATCCGATACCAGAGGATATGATTGTCGGTCGTCGGTTGTGGCTGAGTCACCATCTGATAGCTTTTTAGCTTGCCAATGTCCTTCTAATCCCAAAGGGAGAAACTCATCCACCCAGATGATTAATAGAGGCTAATGGGTTTGTGAGAAAGGTTGGGTTATTTCCTGAGGATCTGGTGGGGCAGTTTGACTGAGCCTTCGTTGCTTATTGTGTCACTTCTTGGTTCTCCGGGTTTTGGGAGATAAAACATCAGAAGAGACCTCTAATGCTCTGTTAGGAAAATCAAAGAGTAATAATAATAATAATAATAATAATAATAAAAAAAAAGTTGGAAGGGAGCTTGGAGGTCATCGAGTCCAACCCCCTGCTCAGGCAGGAACCCTACACCATTTCACAAATGGCTGTCAGTCTCTTCTTAAAATCTTCCAGTGTTGGAGCATTCACCGCTTCTGGAGGCAGGTTGTTCCATTGGTTAATTGTTCTAACTGTCAGGAAGTTTCTCCTTAGTTCTAAGTTACTTCTCTCCTTGATCAATTTCCATCTGTTGCTTCTTGTCCTGCCTTCAGGAGCCTTGGAGAATAGCTTGACTCCCTCTTCTTTGTGGCAGCCCCTGAGATATTGGAACACTGGTATCATGTTCTCCCTCGTCCTTCTCTTCGTTAAACTAGACATACCCAATTCCAGCAACCGTTCCTTATATGTTTTAGCCTCCAGTCCCCTAATCATCTTTGTTGCTCTTCTCTGTACTCTTTCTAGAGTCTCAGCATCTTTTTTACATCGTGGTGACCAAAACTGGATGCAGTATTCCAAGTGTGGCCTTACCAAGGCATTGTAAAGTGGTATTAACACTTCACGTGATCTTGATTCTATCCCTCTGTTAATGCAGCCCAGCACTATGTTGGCTTTTTTGGCAGCTGCAGCACACTGCTGGCTCATATATAAGTGACTGTAATTCTGACTAGGTAGGAGTAACAGCTCATATTCTGGATCACAGTGTGGTATAACAGAGGTGAAACAATAGACTAGAATGGAGTCCAACTACTCCATTCCCACCAACATTTGCAGGAGCCTGTGTTACGTGATCGCATTGTGTAACACTTTTTGCCGTTTTCTTGCTTTCTGGCATTCCCTCCTTATCCTACTCTGGACACATTTTGTGGAGATCCAGTTCTGGAGAAGGCTCTAATGCTGGAAAGTTGCAAGGAAAGAGAAGAGGATGACCAGCAGCAAGGTGGATAAACTCAGTTGCCATGGTGATAGGTGGACAGTTGGGATTTGAAGGACCAGGTTAGGTCATGGAGAAAATCTGGCTAAAGGTAGTCCTCAGCTTCATAACAGTTCATTAAGTGGCCATTGAAAGTTACAACGGCACTGAAAAAAGTGACTTATGACCATTTTTCACACTTACAATCCTTGCAGCATCCTCCTGGTCACGTGATCAAAACTCAGTCATTTGGCAACTGGTTCATATTTATGATGGTTGCAGCATCCTGAGGTCATGTGATCTCCTTTTGCGACCTTCCTAACAAGCAAAGTTCAATGGCGAAGATAGATTCACTTAACAACCTTGTCACTAATTTAACTACTGCAGCGATTCACTTAACAACTGTGGCAAGAGAAGTCGTTAAGATGGGGCAAAATTCACTTCGCAACTGCCTTGCTTAGCAACAGAAATTTTGGGCTCAGTTGTGTTTGCAAATCGAGGACTAGCTGTAGTCGGTAGTAGGCAACGATGTCTTGATGGCATTTAATCAATCATCCATCTTCTTCCCGACCTAAAAGACCTTGACCGGTTGCAAGGTCACCCAACTGGCTAGATTAGCTTAGCATCTTACCCCATACCAGTGTTTCTCAACCTTGACAATTTTAAGACATGTGGACTTCAACTCCCAGAATTCCACAGCCAGCAATGCTGGCTGTGGAATTCTGGGAGATGAAGTCCACATGCCTTAAAATTGTCAAGGTTGAGAAACACTGCAGCATAGGCGTAATTAAGGCCCACAGACTCTTTGCAAGGCCAAGCTCTAACTAAAGTAGGATAATATAGAATAATGTGGAATAATAATAATAATAATGAAAAATCATTAAAACAATGATGTGTCTGCATTATTACTGGAATAAAGCTGTGTTAGCAATCTGTGACTAACCAAATGCACATTGCACTTGGAAACAATGTATGTAGCATAACTGTCCATTGTATGCCTGTGAGAAACTAACCTAAAGTAATACAATATAGATTTCTATTTGTGCCCCTTTGTTCCTGAGAAAAGAAATGTATAAAACTGTAGTTTGAACCCTCCCTCAGCGTTCAGAATTGTTTGTCTTCACTGCTTCTGAACCTTGCGCAAATAAATCTCTCTGCTAAACCCTCTGGAATTCGTAAAAGTCTCTTTCGTTTTCTACAAGATAACAGTCCGTCCTGCAAAATTCCGCGGGGGGGGGGGTGGGCGGGCTCGCAAAGGAAAGACCTGGCGAAAACCACCCCCCCCCCGCAGAAGCAGCCGAGATTGCTGGGATTTGGAGTCCGTTCCTCAATAGCTAAGCCTAAACCGCTTCCTTTCCGGGACTACCGTTCCCGAAATGCTTTGCGAAGCGAACGCCCAGGTGTGGCGCGCGCGGCCCTCTGGGAGAGGGGAGAGGCCGAACTTCGCTTCCCAGCATGCCTTGGGCGGGCGTCCAAAACGGAAGAGGCGTTGCCCTGGTCACCTAGGAAGCGCGCCCGCTCTTCGCCGCGGCTCAGCCGGCAGCGTCCCGGGGACGGGCTTCCTCGCCTCCCTCCTCCCCGGGGCCGCAGACCCTGCGCGGAGCGGAGAGCCGGCGCCATGGGCGGGGAGGAGGAGGAGGTCCTGCGCATCGCCAAGCGGCTCGACAAGATGGTCGCCAAGAAGAGCGTGGTGAGTGGGGGGCACCGACGCCGCCCGCGCCTTCCCGGCCCGCGGAGGAGCCCGTCCGGAGGCCCTCCCTCCACCACCGCCGCCGACGCCGCCTCCGAAACGTTGCTCGGCGTTTCCAGTTTCTCAAAAGAAAACCCAGTCCGTCCTCGTCGCTGCCATGGCAACGCCCGCGCCGCATCGCCTGGAGAACGGGCCCCGCCCAAGACAGCCGTTTGGCCCCGCCCCCCGCCGCCATTTAAATGCTTCAGCCGTTAGCCACGCCCTCGCTCTTGCCGTGAACCGCTCGTGGCCCCGCCCACTTCTCTAGCGCTTCGCCCGCCCCTTTTGAGCCACGCCCCCCCTCTCCCCGATCGCTGCAGCCTTGGCTGGCCCCCTTCGCCGTCCGCTTCTGTCCGTTTTTTAACTTCTCGCGCCCTCCCGCGGTTTTCTTGGGCTGAATCCGTGGGGCGCTCTAGGAAAAAAAGGATCCCTGTGCTGGGATCCTGCCTGCTCGTTTCTTTGCGTGCTTCCAGATTCCTTTGGGTTGATCTCGATTCCGGGGGATGCTGCTTGTCCTTAAAAAAACTGCTTTTTCCCTGGGAGATTTTTTTTGACCTGTTTGGCTGGGATTTCCTGGTGGTCTTCCATCCAGGTAGCTTCATTGTTTTGAGCCAATCCAAACTTGACATGGGGTTGCCACCTACTGTAAGCAAAGAGAAAGGCTTCCTCAAATTGCTAATGACATCCATGTAGTTTTCTTCCCAGTGGCATGGAACTGGATTGTTGCTGCTTCCTTCTAGGGTGGGTTTCTGGTTCCCAGCCCTGAAATCTCCTGGTGGTCTTCTGACCAAATCAGGCTTTTAAGAAGAGACTGGACAGTCACTTGTCTGAAATGGTACAGGGTCTCCTGCTTGAGCAAGGAGTTGGACTAGAGGACCTCCAAGGTCTCAGCTCTGTTATTCTGTACAGGTAGTCCTCGACTTACGACAGTTCATTTAGTGACTGTTTGAAGTTACAACAGCACCGAAAAAAGTGACTTTATAACCCTTTTTCCCACAACCGTTGCGGCATTCCCCCTGGTCACGTGATCAAAATCCAGATGTTTGGCAACTTGACTCGTATTTATTGACAGTTGTAGTGTCCTGGGATCATGTGATCCCTTTTGCGACCTTTGGACAAGCAAAATCAATGGAGGAGCCAGATTCATTTAACCATCGTGTTACTAACTTAACAACTGTAGGGATTCATTTCACAGCTGTGGCAAGAAAGCTGGTAAAATGGGACAAAACTCATCCATCAAAATGTCTTGCTTAGCGACAGAAATGTTGGGCTCGGTTGTAGGTCGAGGACTGCCTGTGTTCTTTCTTTTGGACAGGGGAGGTCAATCTGGGACAAAGAGGGTGGTCTGAAGTCAAAGCGGCTTGGGGATGGTGTCACAGGCGCACCGCAAAGGGTGGGGATCATGACGTCACGCCCAGCGTTTTGCAGATTTGGAGACACCCCCCCCCAAGTTCCTGAATGCTTTTCACTCCCCCAAGGACTAACTTGATCCAACTGCTCAGGCTCTTGAACTCAACCAAGGTTGCATCAGTGCTCTCCATGATTTTATTAAGGTGTGATGTTGCTTATCCCAAAAGTGTTTTTTCAGGAAGCAACTGGACTTTCTTGTTTTTCTTTGAAGATGTTTCGCTTCTCATTCCAAGAAGCTTCTTCAGCTCTGACTGGAGGGTGGAGGAACAGAAGGATTTATACTCCTTGCAGACAGCTGGAAGTAGTGCAAATGTGTATGGAGCTGTCTTCTCTGCAGGGCCCAGGGCAGAAAACATCCTGTAGCCAAGAAGGCTCCACACCCATTTGCACCCCTCAGGTGACCCTGAGGACCCAGGTAAACCTCCAAGTAGTCTCACTCTCTAAAAGAAGGCAAATGACCAGCTGTCTGCAAGGAGTATGTTGTTGTTAGTTGCGAAGTTGCGTCCAACCCATCGCGACCCCATGGACAACGTTCCTCCAGGCCTTCCTGTCCTCTACCATTTTCTGGAGTCCATTGAAGCTGTTGCCTGCTGCTTCAGTGACTCCATCCAGCCATCTCATTCTCTGTCGTCCCATTCTTCTATTGCCCTCCATCTTTCCCAGCATTAGGCTCTTCTCCAGTGAGTCCTTCTCATTAGGTGGCCAAAGTACTTGAGTTTCAACTTCAGGATCTGGTCTTCTAAAGAGCAGTCGGGGTTGATCTCCTCTAGGACTGACCGGTTGGATCGCCTTGCAGTCCAGGGGACTCGCAGGAGTCTTCTCTAGCACCAGAGTTCAAAGGCCTCAATTCCTAGGCACTCAGCCTTTCTTATGGTCCAACTTTCACAGCCATACATTGCAACTGGGAAAACCATGGCCTGGACTATACGCACTTTTGTTGGCAGGGTGATGTCTCTGCTTTTTCGTATGCTGTCTAGATTTGCCATAGCTTTCCTCCCCAGGAGCAAGCGTCTTTTAATTTCTTGGCTGCAGTCCCCATCTGCTGTGGTCTTGGAGCCCAGGAAGATAAAATCTGTCACTACCTCCATTTCTTTCCCATCTGTTTGCCGGGAATTGAGAGGGCCGGATGCCATGATCTTGGTTTTCTTAATGTTGAGATTCAAGCCAACTTTTGCACTCTCCTTCTTCACCTGCATCAAGAGGCTCTTTAGTTCCTCTTCACTTTCTGCCATTAGAGTGGTATCATCTGCATATCTTAGCTTGTTGATGTTTCTCCCGGCAAGGAGTATAAATCCTTGCAAAATCCACGGCAATTATTACGTGAATTTATTTATTTATTTATTATTTATTTATTTATTTATTTACGAGACTTATATACCGCTTTAAGTGCAAGCACTCTCTAAGCGGTGTACACCAGTAAGCAATGTGTATATATATATATATATATATATATATATATATATATATATTATATATATATATATTTTACATTGCCCCCAACAATCTGGGTCCTCATTTGACCTACCCCGGAAGGATGGAAGGCTGAGTCAACCTTGAGCCGGTGAGATTTGAACCGCTGACTTGCTAAACACAGTCAGCTAAAGTGGCCTGCAGTACTGCACTCGAACTGCTGCGCCACCTTGGCTCATCCCACAGTCACTAAGCAAGGCGGAGTCCCGCTCTTGATTTTGCTTGTTGGAAGCCAGCTGGGAAGGTCACATGTGACCTGGGATACTGCAGCTGTGATAAATGCATGCTGGTTGCCAAGCCGCTGAATTTTGATCACTTGACTTTGGACATAGTGTGACTGTTGCAAGGGTGAGGACACGCCATAAATCACTTTTCCCCCTGCTGTTGTAACTTCCAGTGGTCGTTAAACAAATGGTTGTAAGTCAAGGGCTATTTCTGAACTGTTTCGAAGAAACCACCAACTCCATTCCCTTCTAGCACTGATGATGTTACCAAGTTGGGTCATGAAACGTCTGCAAGAAAACAACCCAGCTCAGAGCGTGTTAAGGATCCCACCGATTAAAAGTCCTCGGAAACCTACAATCTTGCCTAATTTGAAAGGTTTAGTGTTAGGCAATCCCATTTTGATTTTTCTTTTGTTTCATATATATGATTTCAGTAGATATACTGTATATTTTGATTGAACTAGCTTTTCCCATTCCTATAGTGTACACCCCCGTCTGATTGGTAACGGCCCCTCTATTTCTGCTTAGACTTGGGAATACATCACCTCATCAAAACAATTTAAACAATTGGAAGTTGGATGTCTCATAACTTGTGGAATTTCTTTTGTTTTCGAGGAAGGGGCAATGGACTTGCTGAAGGAACTGAAAAGTATGCCGATAACACTTCATTTGCTGCAGGTAAATCACGGTGCTGACTCTTTTTTTTTCTTTTTAACTTATTCTCAGTTTGACTTGACTACTTTGGAAAAAAAAAAAACATTTACTTGATCATGAGTACATTCAAGTCCTGCATTGTCTGACTGTTTCTACCCTTCTCCTAGTTTGTGATACATGCTTCTAATTAATTTGTTCCACTATATAAGATCTGTGGTCTTCAAAATCCATTTCAGGTTGCGATTAAGTGTCCAGCAGCATGGAAAACAAAATGTTTCTGTATATGATAAAGAGGGAGACCCAGGTGACACAGTATTGAATAACTGGAGGTTGTATAAATATTTATAGAAGTATATACCGAGGAGGTTAGATAAATAGAAGTATTAATGTAAGAGAAAATTAATCTTATTGTATATAATACAGACAGGGAAATTTGGAGAGAGGAGTTGCTCGGACATTACCCCTGAATTGTATCTGAAGAAGGATGAGAGGGAAGAAAGGAGAGGAGAGAGAAAAGAGTAAAGGAGGGGAGAAGGAAGGTTGGAGGAGAAGAGGAGAAGTGGGGAGAAAGGGGAGGAGAGCGGTGAAGGAAAGAGAAGAGGAGAGGAAGAAGAGGGAAGTAGGGAAGAGAAGAAAGGGAGAAAGAAGGTAGAGAAGAAGGAGTGTGAATACAGTGGAAGGGGAAATGGGCGAGCAACACCAAAAGTCATGGGTATGTATTTATTTCATTTTATTAAAAGCATCTTATATATGAACGTAAAAAGAATGTATGTTAACATCTGATAAATATCACGGTATATGTATGGGGGAGAGTTTGGAAAAATAAAAAATTAAAAAAAATGTTTCTGTATGGAGCAGGGGGGAAAATGGGACGGAGATAAGGTTTATAGAACTATGCAGGTAGTTTTCGACTCACAACCACAGACGAGGCCGAAATTTCCACTGCTAAGCAAGACAGTTGTTAAGTGAGTGATGCCCCATTTTCTGACCTTTTTTTTGCCATGATTGTTAAGTGAATCACCGCAACTGTTAAGTGAATCATGTGGTCATTAAGCGAATTTGGCTCCCCCCCCCTCCTTGACTTTGTTTATCAGAAGCTTCCTAAAGAAGATTGCAAATGACACTATAATAAATAAATGCCGGTTGCCAGGCACCCCCAAATTTGATCACATGACCCTGGGGATGCTGGAACGGTTATAAGTGTGAAAAGTAATCATCAGTCACTTTTTTTGTTCAGCACCGTTGTAACTTTTGAACGGTCATTAATTGAACAGCTGGCTGTAAGTCGAGGACCACCTGGGCAATTATAAAGTTGCTGTATTATGGAATCAGTGCAAATTGTCAAATAATGACAAGTAACTTGACCTTTGGGTAATAATGACAAGTAACTTGACCTCTTCTCCTGCCTGGGGCAATTTAGTCTAGCTAGTGAATTTGATTTAAGCGATTTGCTTAAACGAGAACCCGTCCCTGTTTGATATTTTGCAGTCTACCCGAATCGGGATGTCGGTGAATGCCCTTCGCAAACAAAGCACAGATGAGGAAGTGATTGCACTCTCCAAATCGCTTATCAAAGCTTGGAAGAAACTCCTAGGTAAGAAGCAGCCAATACTATGGGCGAATCAAATAATAATAATAATAAAAAAAACACCTTGTGGAATAAATCAAGATCCAGCTTCTTTGGGTTTTAAGCTACGTCGTGCTCACGCAAAATGTGAAGGCAGGAATCCCGTCATAATCATTTACCCTTCTTACAATCTTCTTTATTCCTCCCTCTTATTGGTATTATTATGACCATGATGATTATTCTATTGCAGTGTTTCTCAACTTTGACAATTTTAAGGCATGTGGACTTCAACTCCCAGAATTGCTGGCTGTGGAATTCTGGGAGTTGAAGTCCACATGCCTTAAAATTGTCAAGGTTGAGAAATACTGTTCTATTGCTTCGCGTGGACCCTGAGAGCTTCTGTATGAAAGACAAATTCCTCGTGTGTCCAATTCACACTTGGCCAAATAAAGTAGTTTAATTTCTTTTTTTTTTTCATTTATTTTTTATTATTTTTTTTCCCCATCAACATATGTTAATTTTTCCAATCAACTAAGTTGTCTGGAGTTTGCTAAGCTAATACATGTTCAATTCCTAATCCTTCATTCTTTTCTCTAACCAAGAGTAAAATAAATTCCAAATTTGATAGTAGTTTGTGTCTTTCAACCTCATAGTTAATCTGTCCATCTCTGCACATTCCAGTATTTTCCTGATTATTTCTTCTGATGGCAATCCTTCATTCCTCCAGTATTGTGCAAAAATTATTCTCGCTGCTGTGGTAATGTGTAACATTAAATATAATTTCTGCTTATTAGTCTTTTCAGGCATAACGCCTAGTAGAAAAAGTTCAGGTTTAAAATCCACTTGTTCGCCCAGTATTTTTTCTAACTACATATGTATATTTTTCCAATAAGCCTTTGCCTTCCCACATGTCCACCAAATATGATAATACGTGCCTATGTTATGTTTACATTTCCAACAAATTGGCCAAATAAAGTAGTTTAATTTCTGTTTGCATGTACATAAACCTGGTTAGCCTTCTTGGTTCAACCGGTGAGGAAACTTGACCAGATGAACTAAATCTGCTTTTATTGTAAGGCTACGTTAACAGAAGTTTGCAAGTCTGAAGGTACAGATTTCCTGTCTGCCCACTTTTAACTGCTAGACACAGTGTTTCTCAACCTTGACAATTTTAAGGCATGTGGACTTCAACTCCCAGAATTCCACAGCCAGCATTGCTGACTGTGGAATTCTGGGAGTTGAAGTCCACATGCCTTAAAATTGTCAAGGTTGAGAAGCACTGTGCTAGAGCCATCGGGGCCGGTCCTTCCTAACCGTTAAACCAGTTTTTCTCAGCCTTGGCAACTTTCAGATATGTGGACTTCAACTCCCAGAATCCCCCCCCCACCAGCAAACAATTAGGGCAAGACCGGCTAGGGAATTCTGGGAGTTGAAGTCCACACATTTGAAAATTGCCAGGTTGGGAAACACTGCTGTAAACTCTCAGAATTCCCCAGTCCTAACTAACCTTACAGCACTATGGTAGTATTGTTCATGAATTCCTAATTCCACTACAGCTAGTCCTCGACTTAACGACCACAATTGAGCCCAAAATGGATTGTAGCTAAGTGAGAAATTCGTTAAGTGATTTTTGCCCCATTTTTACGACCTTTCTTAACTGAATCACTGCAACCTTTCTTAACGGAATCAGATTCACTTAACAACTCGGTTGTTAAGTGAATCTGGCTTCCCCATTGACTTTGCTTGTCAGAAGGTCGCAAAAGGGGATCCCATGACCCCAGGACACTGCGAGCGTCGTAAATATGAGTCGGTTGCCACTGACCATGGGGATGCTACAGTGGTGGTCGATGTGAAAAACGGTCATAAGTCACTTTTTTTAGGGCTGTTGTAACTTTGAACTGTCACTAAATGACCTGTTGCAAATTGAGGACTACCTGTACTTCATACTAAGTCCATGAATACTGGGATTCTGATAATCTACCCTCAAATTGTAACGATATTTACTTCCAAATTAAATTTAGTTCAATTTTTGTTGTCAGTGGTGGCGAACCTGTGGCATAGGTGCCAGAGGTGGCACTCGGAGCCCTCTCTTTGGGCACACACACCGTCTCCCCAGCCCTGCCTCCTCCCACGGCCCCCTCCTCACCAGCAGCCCCCCTCAGAGGAGAGTCGCCCCTGGGCACGGCCCACACAAAGCAGCGCAACCAAGGACATGGTAGCCGGGCAGCGGGGACAAGACTCCACCCTTGCGCCCCGTCGCGCGCAGATGATGCTGCGGGGCATGGACGGAGGGCATGGCTGCCATGATGCTGCTGGGCTACCTGGTGATCTGTGGCGGGCCGTGGAGGTGGTGGGTGGTCCATTGGGCAGGGCGGAGTGGGGACGGGGGGGCAGTTTTTGGGCACTCGGTCTCTAAAAGGTTCGCCATCACTGCTGTAGGTCGTAAAAAGAAACCAATATCAATTGTGCACCTTCCAAAAGTCAAAGCAATCAAACAGGAACGCGCTTCAGGTCCAAACAGAGGACAAACTAAAAAGAGTCTCCAGTTACGGAGAGACACAGCCTTAACCTTGAACGTCCCCCCTGCTGTATCTCTTCGGAGAAGTACCGTATATTCCGGTGTATAAGACGACTTTTGAGAGCGTCGAAACAGCCTCCGAACTCGGGGGTTGTCTTATACGCTGAGTCATCTTATACGCCGGAAATAAGGTAGTTTCTGGTGTATAAAACGACTTTCTAGGCATGCGACTTGGCGTCGATCATCTTATACGCCGGAAATAACGTAGTTTCCGGCGTATAAGATGACTTTCTAGGCATGCGACTCGGCGTCGATCATCTTATACGCCGGAAATACCGGTAGTTTCCGGCGTATAAGATGACTTTCTAGGCATGCGATTCAGCGTCGATCGTCTTGCAACTCGGCGTCGATCGTCTTGCGACCCGGCGTCAAACTCGGGGGTCGTCTTACACGCCGGGTCGCCCTATACGCCGGAATATACGGTAACAAAAATTTCCAGGAAAAAGATGTAGTTTAGAAGTGGATCCTTTTTCCTGGCGAAAGCTGGTTTGTTGTTCGGTCGTTTAATTGCCCCCCCCCCCCAAAATAGCATCCCCTCTCCGTCATTGTCCACATCATGACAGATATTCTTCCAAGCCCCCTCAGGTGTTAAACAGACAGAGAAACGTGGATGATGCTGTTATCTACTGCTTTGAAAGAAGACCTTATGACCAAGGAACGGGCCGTCCTAGCAGCTGACTAGTGGCACAAGGCTTCCTTAGGGCGACGTTCATTCTTTACTGCTTGTCCTTCTTCCTCTTTAACTTTGTCCAGATGCCTCCGAAGATAAGAGAGATGCAAAAAAGAAGAATTCGCTGCCAGAGTCTTCTTCAAAACAGACGGGTGATTCGCGAGACCAAAGGTAATTCTTAGCCAGAGATAGTGGTATTGTGCCCGTTGCCCAATTAACCCATCCAAGTTTTGTTTCAAATGTTCATTTAATTCATCTCCCACCTTTATGATTTGTTTTATAAACAGTTCAAGGCATAGCCAATACTCTTTCTTCCTGCTATTCCCCCCCCCCCACAATAACAATCCTGTGAAGTAGGCCGGGCTGAGAGAGAGACTGGCCCAAGGTTACCCAGCTGGCTTTCATGCCTAAGGTGGGACTAGAATTCACAGTCTCCTGGTGATTGGCCCAAAGTCACCCAGCAGCTTCCATGCCTAAAGCAGAACTAGAACTCCTAATCTCCTGGTGATTGGCCCAAAGTCACCCAGCAGCTTCCATGCCTAAAGCAGAACTAGAACTCCTAATCTCCTAGTGATTGGCCCAAAGTCACCCAGCCAGTTATCATGCCTAGGGCAGGACTAGAACTCCCAATCTCCTGGTAATTGGCCCAAAGTCACCCAACAGCTTTCATGCCTAAGGCAGGACTAGAAACTCACAGTTTCCTTGTTATTGTCCAAAAAGTCACCCAGTTGACTTCCATGCCTAAGGCGGGACTAGAACTCACATCCTCCCAGTTTCTAGCCAGATGTCTATTATTATTAATATTAATATGGCTTCCCTACTTAGCTTTTCAAATGGGGAAATGTTACTTCTCTATTGACAAAGGTTCCCGAGAAGCGATGGTGGCTCCATTTTGACAAATAGGTTATAATGTCCTATTCTGAATCTTACAGTTACAAATGGAAAAAAAAATAAACACCTGCAAAACACAGTGGACTTGGTGCATTTCTTTTTATTCTTGTTTATGATTTGATTAACTTTCTTCTTTCTTTCTCACGCTGTTCCTTTTATTAATAAAGACCATTTCTCCTTTTGTTGCTTTATTTCATTTGTACTTTTATTTCTTTCTTTATTAACCCAGTTTTCTGTTTATGTACATAAATTTCTTTCAACTAAGTAGTCTCACAATGCCACACAAAGGGATAAGGATCCTTTGGCCAGTGATTAAAAAATTACTGTCAACGCCACCTGTCCTAAATCTTGCAATTCCTCGCCTCCAAGTGTACCAATGTACATTTATTCCACATTCCTTCGTAGGATTCGCCCACGATTCTGCGTGTGTCAATCAACACCTCAAATTAGGGGCTTGCAATTCCCAATCAAAGGGCTCGGAGTAGTCCTATTAATTTCCCATGATGTTGATTGAAGCATTTTCTGGATAGAAACACATAGATATTTAATGTTAAAAATGATTCTACATAATCTGAACACCTAAGAAGTGATTGGCCAGTTGGTTCGGCCATTACTCCGCTGAACACATAATTCCCAGGGTGCTGCCTAATGTCCATGTGTATTTCCCATGTAATATGGCTGCAGTAATATTTATGCTTATTATTATTATCTTTCTTCCTCCTCCCTCTTATTGGTATGATTATTTTATGAGACAATGGGCTAATTGTGAATTTCCGTGGACAAGATTGTTTCAGACTAAGATTAGTCAATTTCAAGTTGTGTCAAATTATGATTATCATTTTTCTGTTGCTTTGCATGTACAGGTAGTCTTTGACTTACGGCCACAATTGAGACCAAATCTTCTGTTGTTAAGTGAATTTTGACCCATTTTACAGCCTTTCTTGCCTCGGTTGTTAAGTGAATCACTGCAGTTGATAAGTTAGTAACACGGTTGTTAAGTGAATCTGGCTTCCCCCACTGGCTTTGCTTTGCAGAAGGTCGCAAAAGGGGACCATATGACCTTGGGACTCAGCAACTGTCGTAAGTATGAAGCAGTTGCCAAGTATCTGAATTTTGATCAAAAGATCATAAGGATGCTGGAAACGTCATAACTCTGAAAAATGGTCGTAACTCACTTTTTTCAGCGCTGTTGTAACTGTGAACTGTGACTAAACAAACTGTTGTAAGTCGAGGACTACCTGCACACTGAGAGCTTCGGTACCGGAGACAGATTCCTTGTGTGTATAATCAGTTCGATTTAGCCTTGAGTCACATCCCACTAGATGCAGGGCTAGGCCGCCTTGGCTCTTTTATGACTTGTGGACTTCAACTCCCAGAATTCCTGAGCCAGCCATGCTGAGGGGAAAGGGGGAGGTTTCCAAGCTGAGCCAGGCTGGCTCAGGAATTCTGGGAATTGAAGTCCACGAGTCATAAAAGAGCCAAGGTTGCCTCCCCCTGATGTAGCCTTACAATAAAATAGAATATTTAAATATTAAATATTTAAACCAGGGGTCTTCAAATTTGGCTCTTTTATGACTCGTGGACTTCAACTCCCAGAATTCCTGAGCCAGCCATGCTGAGGGGAAAGGGAGAGGTTTCCAAGCTGAGCCAGGCTGACTCAGGAATTCTGGGAGTTGAAGTCCACGAGTCATAAAAGAGCCAAGGTTCCCCACCCCTGGCCTAGTCCATTGTTTCTCCACCTCAGCAACTTTAAGATGTGTGGATTCCAACTCCCAGAATTCCTGAGCCAGCCATGCTGAGGGGAAAGGGAGAGCTTTCCAAGCTGAGCCAGGCTGGCTCAGGAATTCTGGGAGTTGAAGTCCAACAAGTCATAAAAGAGCCAAGGTTGCCTAGCCCTGTGACTAGAGCAAATACTCAGTAACTCAGTGAAGCACGACCGATTGTAACGTTCGGATGTTATGAATGATTTTTATTGTCCCAAAGGTGCTTTTTCAAGAGGCAACTGGACTTCCTTTGTTCTTCCTTGAAGACATTTCGCTTTTCATCCAAGAAGCTTCTTCAGCTCTGACTGAATAGCGAGGAATGGAAGGATTTATATTCTTTACAATTATCTGGTCGTTAGTGCTCTTTCTGAGACTCGTTGAGGCCACTTGGAAGTTTACCTGTATCGTCAGGACCCCCTGAATCAGAGTACAAGTAACGGAATAACAGAGTTGGAAGGGACCTTGGAGGTCATCTAGTCCAACCCCCTGCTCAGGCAGGAAACCCTATACCATTTCAGACAAATGGCTGTCCAATCTCTTCTTAAAAACTTCCACTGACGGAGCACCCACAGACCATAAGCCTCCAAGTGGTCTCAGTAACACTGCTAAGGACCAGATGACTGCAAGGGATATAAATCCTTCCATCCTCCACCATTCAGTCAGAACTGAAGAAGCTTCTCGGATGAGAAGCGAAACGTCTTCAAGGAAAAACCAAAAAAGTCCGGTTGCCTCTTGAAAAAAAAAGCACCTTTGGGACTAACAAATCTCCACAGACAGATGGTTGTTATACATCTGTGGCTTTAGAGAAAGGGTATGATAAAGCAAACAGACCGTAATTCATGTGAATATGGAATTGGTTTGATTGCTGAATGTGAGAAGAGTCGATACACTCACGGAAGCAAACCAATGTACGACAAAGCTCGGGGGAATGGCTTAACATCACATCACGGTGTCTGGGAGTTGAGTCCTGGCAACTGGAATTTCTTTTCTGTTTGATTCCAAACATTTTGCTGCTTATCCAAAGTAGCATCTTCAGTCTGGGCAAGCTGGTTCAGGCAGAGTTCTTCAACCTTTCCGTGTTGACGGCCCAGAGGGAGACTGGGGGGGGGGGAGCGGGTATGGTTTTGTGGGAGGGGCAGACGTTTCATTACCCAACTAGGTAACCTCATCAGGAATGTAAAAAAACCAGTCGTAAGTCACTTTTTTTCAGTGCTGTTGTAACTTTGGTCACCAAATGAACTGATAGTTGAGGACTATCTGTGTTAGATTAAGACTGTCATCATTCTTAGCCAGCTTTAGCTTTTGGGCCTCCTGCCTGAGGCGTGACTGGAGTTGTAGTCCGATTGACTAGGCCAGGGGTCTTTAAACTTGGCAACTTTAAGACTTGTGGACTTCAACTCCCAGAATTCCTCAGCCAGCCCTGAGGGCTGGCTGAGGAATTCTGGGAGTTAAAGTCCACAAGTCTTAAAGTTGCCAGGTTTGAAGATCCTTAGACTCTAGGAAAGTCCCACAAGGGTTGTGATTTAACTTTCCAAGTGACCCGTTCGTTATCAGCATAAACACGTTTTCCTCAGTTTTAAGCATGTGCAGGGCTAAAGGCTGAACAGAGCCTTTGCACAGCAGGTGTTGAAGTTACTCAGAGATCCTTCCGGAGATTAACAGTTAGTACTGCTGAGTCGAAGACAGTTCAGACTGACTTATATATATCCTCTTGAGCCAGAAGTGGTTAAGTAGATAAGCCACTTAAATGAGGTCTGTTAAGGATTTAGTGCTCCCGAGGCTCAGACTAATTGGTATTAGCGGTGTATTACATTATATGCATTGCCGTGAATTAAATTCAACAAGGTTGGTGCTGCACCAGGTTGGTTAATACGTTTTATGCACCCTACTTGCCTTTTCAGGTATCTACTGCCCAGGTTCTGTTTTGGGGGGGGGGGATTCCTTACTTAGGAAAGCTAAACTGCTATCTTATCATAAGATAAGAAGCTTGCACATCCCAGCATCTGAAGCCCATAAAATTGACCTACTTCACAGAGTAATTGGAAGGACCCCTTTCAATCTGGATAGAAGTGAAATCTTGGATATACAGGCAGTCTCGAACTTACAACTATTCATTTAGCGACTGTTTAAAGTTACAATGGCACTAAAAAGCGACCTCTAACTGATCTTCGCCCTTACGACTGTCACAGTATGACCACAGTCACATGATCAAAATTGGGGCACTTGGCAACTGGCATGTCTGTACAACAGTTGCAGTGTCCCCGGGTCCTGTGGTCACCACTGGTGAGTTTCCCAGCTGGCTTTTGACACGCAAAATCATTGGAGGAATCTGGATTCTTTTAACGACCACATGATTCATATAATGACCTCAGGGATTCGCTTAACATCATGGCAAAACACGCTGGAAAATGGGATGTATGAACAACTGCCTAGCTTAGCAATGCAAATTCTGGTTTCAGTTGTGGTCATAAATCGAGAACAACCAACGTCAATGTTATAGAACACGGGTCATCAAACTTGGCAACTTTAAGACTTGTGGACTTCAACTCCCAGAATTCCTCAGCCAGCCGTAGCTGGCTGAGGAATTCTGGGAGTTGGTCCACAAGTCTTAAAAAGTTGCCAAGTTTGAAGACCCCTGTTATAGAAAGTTTATTCTATTAAACTACATGCCTTATTAAACTATTCTATTAAACAACATGCCTTATGATCTCTTTTCTGAATAATTTGACAATTTGAAATGAACAGGAGTTGTGATCTCGTGCTCACAAACACATTGTGAAGTTTACCAGAGTCCAAACGTTCCCTTTATTATCTTTGATGGATCGTTTTAGTTTCGTAAAAAAAGAAACTGGGCCCTAATGCCATTGTATCATTGGCTATTCTTCCCTCCCTCCTTGTTTTTCATAATATTTTTCAGAAGAAAGCAGTCTGCACATACAGTCCATATATTGGGTTAATCATTGATCCAATGACGTTGCGTAGAGTCAGTCTGAAGAATTGTGTTGCATTCCCCCAGTGCGTGATTCACAATTTGGCTTATTATTTTCATGGTCCTTCTAAAACATCTTTGCGAATTAAAGTTTAGGTCTAAGATTGCTCAGGCCAGATAAAGAAAACCAGCTCTTTACGCGGAGTGTTACCTGAGGAATGTCTTGTCATAAAAATGGCTCCTGGGCAAAAAAGCTTAACGTAGGATTAAAGAAATGTTTTATGGAGAGGATCTGTTGGTTTGCTTGGTTTCCAGGCTAAGGCCACCTTTACAGGAACAATAGCCTTCTTGTCCTGTTTAAAGGTTTCCCAGAAATAAAGGTAATCCTTGACTTAAAACACATTCATTTAGTGACTATTTGAAGTTACAACTACACTGAAAAAAGTGACAGGAGCGTTTTTCACAGTTATGACCATTGCAGCATCCCCATGGGCAGGGGTAAGCAACCTTGGCTCTTTTATGACTTGTGGACTTCAACTCCCAGAATTCCTGAGCCAGCCACGCTGAGGGGAAAGGGAGAGGTTTCCAAGCTGAGCCAGGCTGGCTCAGGAATTCTGGGAGTGAAGTCCATGAGTCACAAAAGAGCCAAGGTTGCCTACCCCTGGTCTAGTCCATTATTTCTCCATCTCAACAACTTTAAGGTGTGTGGACTCCAACTCCCAGAATTCCTGAGCCAGCCTGGCTCAGCTTGGAACCTCTCCCTTTCCCCTCAGCATGGCTGGCTCAGGAATTCTGGGAGTTGAAGTCCACCAGTCATAAAAGAGCCAAGGTTGCTTACCCCTGCCCCAGATGTTCCCCTCACATTCAGAGGCTTGACAACTGACTAATATTTATGACAGTTGCAGTGTCCCGGGCTCATGTGATCCCCTTTTACGACCTTCCGACAAGGAAAGCCAATGGGGAAAGCCAGATTCACTTAACAACCTTGTTACTAGATTAAGAACTGCAGTGATTCACTTAAGAACTGCATCAAAAAAGGTTGCAAAATGGGGCAAAACTCACTTAACGTCTCCCTTAGCAGTGGAAATTTTGGGCCCCATTGTGGTCGTAAGTTGAGGACTACTTTATAGCGTTGACCATAGTGGGAACAGGGTGCTGTCTTAGCTGGATTTTTTGAATCAGGAAAAAATGGATGTTCCTAATCTGAGTGAAAGTCAGCCTTTAAGCCAAGAATTTTAATGATAAGGAAGCTGCTGAGTAAATTTTACAATGGGACTGCTTCAAATCAGGGCCAAGCACATACAACGGCAAAAAAAGGCATTACTATTACAAGCTAAGAAGGAGAAGGGATTGTAGCTATAAAGGCTTTTTTTTTTTTAACTCTTTAAAATTTTAGTTCCTCTGTTTTTGCCAATTTGTTAAAAAAAAATAAAAATGGACGTCACCGTGCTTAATTTTCTAAACCAGGGGTCTTCAAGCTTGGCCCTTTGATGACTTGTGGACTTCAACTCCCAGAATTCCTTAGCCAGGCACACGTGTGCCTGGCTGAGGAATTCTGGGAATTGAAGTCCACAAGTCATAAAAGGGCCAAGTTTGAAGACCCCTGATTTAAATCCTTAGTGTGCTCCTGATTATACTTTCACTGTCTTGTCAGTTGCATTTCCAAAACTCTTTTCTTAAATACACCTAATATCTTTTAGTGAGTATAATCATGTATAGGTAGTCCTCGACGTACGACCACAATTGAGCCTCAAATTTCTGTTGTGAAGTGAGACACGTGTCGAGTGAGTTTTGCCCCGTTTTACCACCTCTCTTGCCACGGTTGTTAAGTGAATCACTGCAGTGAAAAAAATGGTTGTAAGTCCCTGTTTTCAGTGCTGTTGTACTATTGAACGGTCACTAAATGAACCGTGGTAAGTCGAAGTAATCCACTTATCTGGCGAACAGGGTAAGAAAGATAAGGAAATTAATTTTTATCTTCCAAAGGCTCGGAAGACTAAAAAACAAATAGACTTTAAACCAGAATTAATTTTATTAGGAATAATAGGAGCTAATTATGACAAAGATTGCAGACACTTAATACTACATCGACTAATGGCAGTAAGAATTGTATTTGCCCAACATTGGAAAAATGAAAATTTCCTAACTGAAGAAGTCCTAATTAAGAAAATTCTAGAGTGTGCAGAAATGGATAGATTGACTTTAAAGATAAAAGAGAAAGAAGACTCAGTGTATTTTAAAACATGGGATAATTTCTATCAATGGCTAGAAAGACGAATTAGAGAGAAAGGAATGTGATGTATAATTTTGAATATTAGCAAGAAGAAGGCTATAGAGTGATTAATTAACATTGTTTATGATAATTAACTATTATCTATTATTGCTTGTTAAACACACGAACCCAGACATTATGCTGTTTGCTAAATATTGAGAATGTTATTTGGAAAAACCCCAATCCTAACCTTAATCCTAACCCTAACCTAAATCCCAACCCCAACTCTGACCCGACCTTATTCCTAACCCCATAAAAACTAATAAAATCTATACAAAGACTCGGAAAGAATAAGTAATATTCCCGGTCAAATAGGAGGGAGGCTTTCAAAACGTCTAGAAATTTAGAATGATACCTCGAAATTCTGACAGGTTTGTTTTTCTCTTTCAGCTCTATCAAAAGGCAGGAGTCCATAAAAAGTCCCACCACGCCCAAAATCACAACTTTCCCCCCCGTGCCCATCACGTGTGACACAGTCCGGAGCAAATGCCGAGAAATGTTAACTTCTGCTCTCCAGACGGACAGTAAGTCATGGGAGAAATGAGCATGGCCCTTGTCTCCTAATTTTCTCTTCTGCAGACCATTTTTTCCTTCTAATAGTTAAAAACTCTGTTAAATACAGCCACCTGTTATGTTTCTCTTGTTCCTTGCTGGATTCAGGGCGAATAGCAATAGCACTTAGACCAGTGGTTCTCAACCTGTGGGTCGGGACCCCATTTGGGGTCGAACGACCATTTCACGGGGGTCGCCAAACAACGCAGTCCGCCATTTTTTCCCCCCCTTTTCCTTAGCTGTGCTACTCCCTTTTATTCTATTGGCTTTTGAAAGCCATAGAATAGACTCTCTTGAATAGAGTCTAATTCTATTGGCTTTCAAAAGCCAATAGGAATTGTCCAGGCTGTCTCTGCCCTGCTGAGCCCGCCAAAAGCCCCAGTCTGCAAACGGTGCTGCACCAGTTGAGTAGTCCTTGACTTACGACCGGTTGAGTAGTCCTTAACTTACAACCGGTTGGGGGTCGCGGCATTAAAAAGGTTGAGAACCACTGACTTAGACTTATATACCACTTCGCAGATTCTCTAAGTGGTTTATAGAGTCAGCCTATTGCTCTCCCCCCCAATTATCTGGGTCCTCATTTTACCGATCTCGGAAGGATGGAAGGCTGAGTCAACCTTGAGCCAGTCAGGATTGAACTGCTGGCAATGGGCAGAGTTAGCCTGCAATGCTGCCTTCTAACCACTGCACCACCATGGCAGATATAGATATAGATAGATAGACAGACAGACAGTCAGACAGCCCTCTCTGAGTGGTTTAAAGAGTCAGTCTCTTGCCCCCAACAATCTGGATCCTCATTTTACCGACTTCGGAAGGATGGAAGGCTGAGTCAACCTTGAGCCTGGTGGGAAGTCTAACCACTGCGCCACCGTGCCTCTTAACTAATTAGTTAATCGTTTGCCTCCTAAACGTTTGTACAGAGATATGTATAAATATGCTGCTTTAGTTCACTGTCGAATTGTGGGTTCCTTGGTGCTCTTTGAGTTTGGCTGTTTCCTTGCAGAAGTTTCATGACCCAATTAGGTAAAAGGAGATGGATGGTGTTATCTACTTGGGTCATGAAATGTCTGCAAGGAAGCCACGTTCAGGGAGCACCAAGGACCCCACAGTTGTCCTCCTCCTCTGCCTCTTCCTTCTACTTTTTCTCCTCCTCTTGACTTAATGAATGGTTGTAAGTTGAGGGCTACCTGTACAAGGGGATATTTGTAGCTGAGGGTTGAACGACGGGGTCCTTGGTGCTCTCTGAACTTGGTGGTTTTCTTGCAGATGTTTCACGACCCAACTAGGTAACATCTTCAGTGCTGGAAGGAAGTTTGGTTTGCGGCAGATGAGGAGGGGGGGGGAGAAGGAGGAGGAGGAGGAGGAGGAGGAGGAAAAGAAGGAGGAGGAGGAGGAGGAGAAGGAGGAGGAGGAGGAGGAGGAAGAGGAGAAGGAGAAGAAGGAGAAGGATGAGAAAGAGAAGGAGAAGGAGGAGGAAGAGAAGGAGGAGAAAGAGAAGGAGAAGGAGAAAGAGGAGGAGGAGGAAGAGGAGAAGGAGGAGGAGGAGAAAAAGAAGGAGAAGGAGGAGGAGGAGGAGGAGGAGGAGGAGGAGAAAAAGGAGAAGGACTGTGGTATCCTTGTTGCTCTCTGAGCTTGACTGCTTTCTTGCAGACATTTCATTACCCAACTAAATAACATGATTAGTGCTAGAAAGGAGTGCAGAGTGCAGAGAAGGAGGAGGAGGAGGAGGAGGATGAGGAGGAGGAGAAACGGAAGGAGAAGGAGAAGGAGGAGAAGGAGAAGGAGCTCTGGGATCGTTGGCGCTCTCTGAGCCTGATAGTTTTGTTGCAGACGTTTCATTACCCAACTAGCTAATTTCATCATTTGTAGATTTACAGGTAGTCCTCGAGTTGCAATAGTTTGTTTAGTGACTGTTCCAAGTTACAACAGCACTGAAAACAGTGAATTATGACCATTTTTCACACTTACGACCGTTGCAGCATCCCCAGGGTCACGTGATCAAAATTGGAACACTTGGCAACCGACTCCTATTTATGACATGATGGTGTCATGTGATCCCCTTTTGTCGACCTCAGCTTGGCTTTCTTGAATAGGCATTACAGCTAGCCCTCGACTTACAGCGCCCCCAGACGCTTGGCCACTGCCTCATCTTTATGACGGTTGCCGTGTGATCAACCTTTGCAAGCTTCTGACAAAGCAAGGTCAATGGGGAAGCCAGATTTACTTAACAACTGCAGTGATTCACTTAACAACTGTGTCAAGAAAGGTCGTAATATAGGGCAAAACTCACTTAACAACTATCTCACTTAGCGACAGAAATTTGGGGGCTCAATTGTGGCCGTAAGTGGAGCACTACGTGCAATATCTACTCTTAAATATTCCTGTTATGCTCCTTTTTCTTACAGATGACTATATGGCCATTGGTGCTGACTGTGAGCAACTTTCTGCCCAGATTGAAGAATATATCCTTTCGTTGTTTATGGTGTCAGGAAACCAAACCAAAGAGAGATTGATATTGCCCAGATGTTTTGGCCTGCAGTCCCCTTACTCTCATTAGATGTGTGAAAGGCCTTGACCCTTGAATCCCAAACATCTGAGGGTATCACCTAAAAAAAAAAAAATACAGGATTCTGATCAGAGATTATTTCCAACGGAATCTCTGAATTATTATTTTTAAGGCCCTTTTCCCAGACTCTTTATATCTTGCCATGATATAAAAAAGGTGTTGAGACTCTGGAAAGAGGGCAGAGAAGAGCAACAAAGATGATCAGGGGACTGGAGGCCAAAACATATGGAGGACGGTTGCTGGAATTGGGTATATGTCTGGTTTCATGAAAAGAAGGAATAGGGATGACATGACAGCAGTCTTCCAATATCTCAGGGGCTGCCCCAAAGAAGAGGGAGTCAAGCTCTTCTCCAAAGCGCCTGAAGGCAGGACAAGAAGCAATGGATGGAAACTGACCAAGGAGAGAAGTAACCTGGAACTAAGGAGAAACTTCCTGACAGTGAGAACAATTAACCAGTGGAACCACCTGCCTCCAGAAATGGTGAATGCTCCAACACTGGAAGTCTTTAAGAAGAGATGGGACAGCCATTTATCTGAAATGGTAGAGGGTTTCCCGCCTTGAGCAGGGGATTGGACTAGATGACCTCCAAGGTCCCTTCCAACTCTTGTTTTTCTTTATTAAAGCAGTATACTAGTTTTCTCCTGGGCCCCTGAGCGACGTGATATTTTTGAAAGGGCTGAGAATTCTTCAGGATAGATCCCTCACACGCCCTGATCATTTTTTGGTTAGATTACTGTAACGTGCCGCATATGGGGCTACCCTTGAAGAGTTGGATGCTGCAACAGTACAGAATGCAGCAGCGCGGACCGTTCTGGAGGCTTCTGGAGCAGCACATGCCTCGGTTGCCTATTTGCTTTTAGATCATTCCCTCTTTAAGATTTCTGGGGGGAAGGAAAGTATAATGAAGAAAAACTAGCCAACAGTATATCTCCCCAGCACTTTACTTCTTGCCTAATGGCATCTTTTAAAAATTGACCATTTCTTGCACTATATCAATTCAGCTTAAGTGTATTATCCGTAGTATCCTATCTGATTGGCCCATATTACTGCTATGCTCCTTTTGACACAATAATCTCTTAAAACTCAGGAAACACAATTATGTGGGTGTTTTGTCCCTCATCTAGAGGACAAAAAGGATTGCTTTATAGAGTAGATAAACAGGTCACACAGGACAAAGGAGAAGAGTCTATCCCACTTGCTGCGGACTCGGTCAGCCGATGAATTTCGGCCGGCGGGGTCTACATAAAGACTCTTTTCTGCTCTGGTTTCCATCTTGTCGCCAGAAGTGAGATTCCTCCTCCATCCTTTTGGCTTTCTGGGGGAAAAAAAGCCTTAAAACCTGTCTCTTGCTGGCTGGTGGCCTCAACTGGGGGTACTTTTTGCTGGAGGCTGTCGATGGGGGGAGAAAGACGGCACCACCCTTGCCATCTGTCTCCTTGGTTTTTAGTCTCTATTTACCCTAAGTCTCGTTCAGTTTTCAACTGTTTTTATATTGGTCCTTTTATCGGCGAGGTCCTCCGTGGTCTCTGAGCTTAGTTGATTTCTTGCAGACGTTTCATTACCAAGCTAGGTGACATCATCAGTGCTAGCAAAGGGAAGAGGAGAGCCAACTCTGCCTGCATAGGCCAACCAAACAAACGTAAAATGAGAGCAGACCCCATTTCCTTCTAGCACTGCTGATGTTAGTTGGATCATGACATTTCTGCAAGAAGTCAACTAAGCTCAGAGACCATGGAGGACCCCACAGTCGGCCTCCTCCTCCTCCTCCTCCCTCTCCCCCTCCCCCTCACCACCACCATCATCACCCCACCCCACACTTCCTTGTAGCACTGATGACGTTACCTAGTTGGGTCATGAAATGTTTGAAAGAAAACACCCAAGCTCAGAGAGCACCAAAGACTCCACAGTCCTATTCCTCCTCCTCCTCCCCCTCCTCCTCCTCCTCTTCTCCCCCTCCCCCTCACCACCACCATCATCACCCCACCCCACACTTCCTTGTAGTACTGATGACGTTACCTAGTTGGGTCATGAAATGTCTGAAAGAAAACACCCAAGCTCGGAGAGCACCAAAGACTCCACAGTCCTATTCCTCCTCCTCCTCCTCCCCCTCCTCCTCCTTCTCCTCATCACCACCATTATCACCCCACCCCACACTCCCTTCTAGCACTGATGACGTTACCTAGTTGGGACATGAAACGTCTGCAAGAAAACACTCAAGCTCGGAGAGCACCAAAGACTCCACAGTCCTATTCCTCCTCCTCCTCCCCTTCCTCCTCCTCCTCCTCCTCCCTCTCCCCCTCCTCCTCACCACCATCATCATCACCCCACCCAACACTCCCTTCTAGCACTGATGACGTTACCTAGTTGGGTCATGAAACGTCTGCAAGAAAACACTCGAGCTCGGAGAGCACCAAGGACTCCACTGTTTACTCTTGCGCTAGAAATAATTCTCTTCTGTTGGTCTTGTTCAGTTTCTCAGACATATGGATTATGTCATTATTATTATTATTATTATTATTATTATTATTATTATTATTATTATTATTATTATTTCCTGCTGCTTCTAAAGGTATCATGCATGTGGAAACTCCAGCAGATGTTCTCTCCATTGATGGTGACACTTGATAAAATGTCCATCTCAGTCCTGAAGGTTTTGAGGACCGTCTCTTTGGGTGGGTTCATCATCATCATCATCAAGTTGGAAGGGACCTTGGAGGTCATCTAGTCCAACCCTCTGCTCAGGCAGAAAACTCTATATCATTTCAGACAAATGGTTGTCCAGTCTCTTCTTGAAAACTTCCAGTGTTGCAGCATTCACCGCTTCTGGAGGCAGGTGGTTCCCCTGGTTAATTGTTCTAACTGTCAGGAAGTTTCTCCTTAGTTCTAGGTTGCTTCTCTCCTTGATGAGTTTCCATCCATTGCTTCTTGTCCTGCCTTCAAGTGCTTTGGAGAACAGCTTGACTCCCTCTTCTTTGGGGCAGCCCCTGAGAGATTGGAAGACTGCTATCATGTCCCCCCTCGTCCTTCTTTTCGTTAGACTAGACCAGGGGTGTCAAACTCAATTTCATTGAGGGCCACATCAATATTGTGGTTGGGGAGGGGGCGGGTGGGTGTGGCCTACTGGGTGGGCATAGATGGAGTGGGTGTGGCCTACTGGGTGGGCGTGGCCATCTCTACATCGTTCGTGTCAAGGGTGCCTGTGGGGGCCTGGGCAGGAGTGGGACAGATCTGAGGGTCTCTGGCAGAAGGAGGTGGGACCGGGGCAAGCGCCAAGGCATGGTCCACTGGAGGAGCCTCACTGCCTGCCGAAACCCCTCCCCCGGAGCCCATCAAGCCGGATATGTGAAGTAGGTGAGGGCCATTTGCTGACCACTTCCAGGCGATGGTACATTTCTTCATTCCTCACAAAGGATGACACCTCCCAGCATGCACCCAGGGGACAGGGCCAATGCAGCAGGGGTTGGTTCCTCGCTGTTTCCAGACAGCCTTGTGGAGCTAAGACTGAAAGCGTTTCAGCTTTGATGGCCACCACAAAATTGTACATTGGCTCCCGGCCGGCCAGGGCCAAGGCAGCGGGGGCCGTTCCCTCACTGTTTCCAGGATGGCTTTGCGGGCCACATGAAACCACTTCGCGGGCTGCATCCGGCCCCCGGGCCTTGTGTATGTCTGTGTATGTGTATGTCTGTGTATGTCTGGACTAGACATACCCAATTCCAGCAACCGCTCCTTATATGTTTTAGCCTCCACAGACATTCCTGATGTGTTGATAAGATTCTGGCTGGAGCTACAGTAAACACAAACCTCTCCGTGTTGGTGATCCTTAACGGCACCTGAACTCATATTCCAAGATGTGAAGAACACAGACTTGAAGTATAAAAATCGGATCAGGAGCCGTCTCTCCAACCTCAAGGACTCCAAGAATCCCGACCTCCGAAAGAATGTCTTGTGTGGAGTGATCACCCCCGAACAAATTGCAGTGATGACCTCAGAGGTGAGGGAGGGAGGCTAAAACAGTGGTTCTCAACCTGTGGTCTAGGGACCTCTTGGGGGGGGGGCGGGACATCTGCGTGTCACGGGGGGGGGGCTGCAAAGGCTTTGAAGAAATGTTAAGCTTTAAATCCTCATTTAAGTCTTGGGGGTCCGTGGCCACAAAAGGTTATTGCAAGGGGGCCCACCGTAAAGAAAAGATTGAGAACCACTGGTTTAAAACATCTGTATTGGATCCATTCGATCTATTGCTGGACTACTACAGTCCTTGGTAGTTTTCACCGAGAAGCAAAAGTACAGGTAGTCCTTGATTTACAACCACAGCAGAGTCCAAAATGCCTGTTGCTAAGCGGGACAGTTGTTAAGAGAATCTTTGTCCCATTTTATGACTTTTCTTGTCACATGTGTTAAGTGAAACACTGCAGTGGTTCAGTTAGTAACACGGTTGAATGTGCTCAATGTAGATTGACATTCTTTGGTACTCAAACCACAAACTATAATAGTGGCCAAAATTGTGGAAACCTTTTGGGAAAAGTGTACAGTAGAAATAAGATAAGATAAGATAAGATAAGATAAGATAACCTTTATTGTCATTTTTAGATTGTGGGCACAACGGCACACATTTAAAAATGAAATTTAGTTGCTTGCTCTCAAAGTGTACACATCATAACGCACATTTAAGCATACTATATACAACATATGTATAGACCTACACCCTTACTTATAAGTAACATACAACTATTAATCACTGTCCATCTTGAATACATAACGGAAGGAGGAAGCTTCAGAGTTCATAAGGTGGATACTGTATGGAACGAAACTCTGGCTGAATCTGGATGTTCTGCTTCGGATGCCACGAAGCCCCCTCCTCCCAGAAGATAACAAGGAAAACAGGTCGTGAAGAGGATGTGTAGTGTCCCAGATAATCTTACGGACCCTGCTCAAGCAGCGCTTCTGTGCTATGTCCTGGATGGAAGGGAGGGAACAGCCAATGATCTTTTCTGCTGTCCTCACCACTCTCTGCACCGCCTTCCTGTCTGAAGCAGTGATGCCTCCAAACCAGACTGTGATGCTGTATGACAGGATGCTCTCGATTGTCCCCTGTAGAAAGTGGTCAGACAAGGGAAGGAAGATGTGCTTTTTTCATGCGGCGCAGAAAATGCAGGTGCTGCTGTGCTCGCTTCACTGTTGAGCAACCAATCAGCCTACTCGTTAGCTGCACACCCAGGAATTTGATGCTGGTAACCATCTCCACAGGTGAATCATTAATGCACAGAGAAGGGTGGCTGTGCCTGCCTTTTCTGAAATCAACAATGATGTTGTTTTTTTTCCAGTATTTAGAACTAGGCTGTTTTCCTTACACCAGTTCACCAACCCTTCAACCTCCTTGCGGTAAGCTTCCACCTTGTCATCCTGAATAAGGCCCACTACTGTTGTATCATCTGCAAACTTCACAATATGGTTGGTGGCAAACCTAGCACAACAATCATGGGTCAACAGGGTGAACAGCAGCGGACTTAAGACACAGCCCTGAGGAGAACCTGTGTTCAAGAAAATGGTATTAGAGGTATTAAATGCCACCTTTGGTTAAGTTTCCACCCATTTTTCTTCTAATTTCTTTATAACTGTAGCCTTGTTCACTTAATAATTCTATTTTACATTGCTTTCTGGGCGACCAGTCAACTCTTTGCACCATTACTTTAATTTTATTACGTTTTACAAGCTCACTAAATGAAAGAACACAAAAACCCCAACCAACTTGACAGCGATCACATAACACACTGACAAATGTCCGCCTCTCAGCTTCAATACATGACATCAATAACTGAATCCTACTGTGATCTGATTGGCTTATTGCCAAAACAAGATGACCCCCGATTGGCTCTCCAAACGCTCATGCTCATTGGCTACAATCAGGTAAAGGAAAGCTACCTGATCTCAACCTAAGCAAGTTGTGCTTCCTTTTTCTGGTTATTTGGCTATAACTTTTCATAGAACACAGTACAGATAATTGAACACACTATGTTGCATTACATTCATGATTAAATTATCTTTCCATTGATATATAATTTTATGGTACTACTCCCAAAAAAAGGTATTAGCCATCAGACCTCAAAAATACACTTTTCCCAAAAGGTTTCCACAATTTTGGCCACTACGTTAGAACTTGTCGCTGTCGGCTGCCTTGTGACTCGCTTTATTATTCCCTTAAGGCAGGGGTCCTCAACCTTGGCCACTTTAAGACTTGTGGACCAGAATTCCTCAGCCAGGAATTCTGGGAGTTGAAGTCCACAAGTCTTAAAGTGGCCACGGTTGAGGACCCCTGCCTTAAGGGAATAATAAGTGCCAGTTATTGGTTTTTTTTGTCCCCATATAGACCTTTAGCTATGCACTTTGGGATGAAGAGCCTTCAATGTTTAAAATGTTTCTGTGTTCTACCTTCAAAGGCGGCTGTCCCGTTTGCCTGCTGGGTACTGAAGTGACCCTTTGCGTTCTTTCCTGGACAGGAAATGGCCAGCAATGAACTGAAAGAGATCCGCAAAGCCATGACTAAGGAAGCCATCCGGGAGCATCAGATGGCCAAAACTGGAGGGACCCAGACAGACCTTTTCACTTGTGGCAAGTGCAAGAAAAAGAACTGCACCTACACTCAGGTGAGATTTCACGGGTTTTCTTGATCATGTTTCAAAGTGCTCAAAATCTCCCTTTCCTCCAGAGGGAACCTGGTGTTGTGATTCCTCGCCAGCCAGTGGATCCGGCAGCTGAGTCTGAGGAATCAGAGGAGGAGGAGGAGGAGGGGCCTGGAGTGACATCAGAGTTAGAGGAAGGCTCTGAGGAGCTCCAAGACTTATAGTCAGACGAGGAGCCTGGCCCCTCTACTCATGCTCAGGCTGAGACACAGCTGTGCTGGGAGCCTGAGTTGGACAGTGATGAAGAACAGCTGGAACAAATCCCAGATGCACGAAAGCACAGGCTAGAGAAGCGAGTAGGACAGAGGAATGCAATGGGGCAGCTCCAAAGGCAAAGGAGAAGGCATTAGGAAGCCACGCCTGGGCTGAATAATAACAGGGAAGGTGTGGGAGGTGCTGGTTGCCGAAGGCAATCTATTCATGTTGAGGATCGAGTTTCTGTGAACTGTGTTTGTTTGCCTTGGACATTGACTCGGGTCTGTGAGAATAAAAGGGGTTGGTTTTTTGTTAAGCGACTTTTGCCCTGTTTTACGGCCTTTCTGGCCACAGTTGTTAAGTGGATCACTGCAATTGTTAAGTTAGTGACACGGTTTTAGCCTATGAGTGAATTTAGAGTATTATTATGATATTATTATTTTTAGTATTAGTATTGTTTAACAATTTGGAGATTGTATTGTTTAATAATTAGGATATCAACTTGTTTATGTTTTTATTATTATTATGTTTATTTTCAATTTGTTTATATTTATGTTAAAGGGGAGTTAAAGCGCATTATGGACTTGGTTATTTATATAGTTGGTTAATGTTAGTTAGATTATGATTATCATATTTGTAACCCTGTACTCAGCTCTGGGAAGTGGGGGAGGGAGAGGGGGGGGTTTGGGTGGGTTGATTTTGGTTTATATTGTAATTTTTATAAAACTTTTTAATAATAATAATGAAAAAAGTTAGTGACATGGTTGTTCAGTCAATCCCACTACCCCCTTGACTTTGCTTGTCAGGGGCGTCACAAAAAGAGAATCGCATGATCCCGGGGCACAGCAACTGTCGTAAATACACGCCAGTGGCCGAGCATCTGAATTTTGATCACGTGACCATGGGGGGGGGGTTGCAAGGGCCGTAAGCATGGAAAATGGTCATAAGTCACTTTTTTCCAGTGCCGTTGTAACTTCAAATGGTCACTAAGTTGAGGACTACCTAGAGCTAAAGATGTGACATTAAAAGGCAGTTGGGGGGGGGGAGAGCTTTTAGGGTGCTATGCACCCCCAAGGTTTCATACTAGTCTGTGAGCCCCAAGTCTTGAGATATTTTGGAAAGACTAGGAAAGTGGGCGGCTGATTCCCCTCTGGGGGGGAGAGCATTCCACGGGATGGGGGGGCAACAGCAGACAAGGTCTCTTGCTGGACTCCGGATTCTCTTTTTAACTTGCAAATTGTGCTGATGTGATTGTGGGGCACTGCAAACAGAGATCAATGCCGGCCAGTTGCCCAGGGCCCGAAATGTGATCATATGACTGTGGGATGGAGGAGGTGGCGACCTTTTTAGACCTTTAAATCCAAATCATAGGTACCTTTTGGAAGGGGGGGGAGTCTATTGTAACTTTGAGTGGTTTGCTAAGTAACTGGTTGTTAAGTGAGGATTGACACTTTGGGAAATATAATAATAATAATAATAATAATAATAATAATAGATAAGATGAGATGAGATAAGATGAGGTGAGATGAGATAAGATAATCTTTATTGCCATTTTTTTACTGTGGGCACAACGGCACATAAAAATGAAATTTAGTTTAATAATAATAATAGTAATAATAATATAATAATAATAATAGATAAGATAAAATAAGATGATAAGATAAGATAAGATAATCTTTATTGCCATTTTTTTACTGTGGGCACAATGGCACATAAAAATGAAATTTAGTTTAATAATAATAATAATAATAATAATAATAATAATCCCCCAGTGAGGCACTACCTTGACGTGGTTGTGGGGCTTGTGTACTCTGAGGAAGATGAGAGCTATGCCAGAGGTTCAACCATACTGGACAGGTCTCATCAGAGGAGTCAGACAAAGAGTGTCTCTCCCATAAAAAATATGGTGAGAAGTAAATTTCAGAAAGCCATACCGGCTCGGACGTCGCCCGGGAACAAGGTCCGCACTAGATATTGGAGTTCCTGGATATCTGGTGAAAAATGACCCACCCCACCGTTGCATACTTAAGAAGACAGAACTCTTGGAAATCTTCCAACAGGAATCCTTATCAGAGAAAATGGTTGCCAGGCATGCTATACAGGACTTGGGGTCCAAGCTCTCCCATTCAAGGTTTTAAGGGGTTCCCCAGTAGTCCCACCCAATCAACCCCCCTTCCAGTGATAGTTTCAAGTATCACAATTCCACCCCGTTTCTTCTTTCTTCCGTCTGGATGGATACTTCAGATAACTACATGAAAGGCAAATACTCTTCTTTGTTAATGCTAATGTTCTCTGGATGCTAACGCTTTGAGGTTACAATAGGTTACAATAAACACACATTCAGCATTCAGCTCTTTGAAGTCTACTGACGGAAGTGAGGGCCATAAAGCCCCTTTGTTCTCCCCCTTCTCTCCTCTTATGGCAGCATCAAGAAGGCAGAATTGGGAGTTTCTATATTTGATCATTAAAGATGAAATATGATGGATTCTGACATCCGGCCCCTCTTAAACAATAAGAGAGATCCACTGAAGAAAACACAAGTTAAAAAAATTTAGTTAGGCTTGTTAGTGATACTCTGTGTTGAAACCTCTTAAATAGCTTCGGGCTCTGACGTGACGTTTATGGTACCCACTCATTTTTGGGCAGGCAGGGAGGTGTTTCCAGGCAACTAGGTAATGAGTTGTTCCATGATATTCTAGAGTCAAGGATCTCTTTGATTCGAAGTGTGTTCCCCCTCCACCATGATTGGAGGTGGGGGGGGATTTTGGCCGTAGAGGTGACTGATGCTCTCTTTTCAGCAAGCGGCAATGAAAAATTGGGTGTATTTGCCTGAGATTTTTGGGTAATTCTAATTCTACTGTTACTGGATTTATGATTCTTTTAATTGGAAAAGGTCCTATATATTTTGGTCCAAGTTTTTACAGGGCTGTAGGGACTTTAGGTATTTTGTAGATAAGTACACCATTTCTCCTATAATGAATGGTGTAGGCTCAACCCTTTTTTTATCAGCTTGTGCTTTGTATGCCTGCCTAGCTTCATCTAGTGCTTTTCTAACTTCTGACTATTGGCCAGGTGTTTTGTAGGTTTTCCATCCATTCTTTCAGTGAAGGGATCGTTGGTTCTTTTGGGGTTAACTCTGGCATAGGGTTGAAACTTTGGCCGTTGGCTATTTGAAAAGGAGTGTAGCCTGTGCTGGAGTGGACTGCATTATTGTAGGCAACTTCTGCAAAAGGAAGTAAGTCCGTCCAATCACTCTGGAAATTTAAAAAACATCTCAAATATTGCTCAAGTACCGACTGGCACCGTTCCGCTTGACCATCTCCTTGAGGGTGGTGGCTAGATGTCAATCCCTGAGTGGTCCCTAAAAGGGATAAAAATTCCTTCCAAAATGCCGACGTAAATTGCACTCCCCTCTCAGAGATGATTGCTTTGTGTGTTCCCGTGCAATCTGTAAATGTTCTGAGATAAAGTTCTGGCTAAGGCCTTTGCGATGGGAATTTTTTTGGCAAGGGATAAAGTGGCACCTGTTTGGAAAATAGTTCCTGACTGTCCAGATAACAGTATCCCATTGCTTTCCATAGGCAGTCCCTATAAGATCCATGGCTATTTCCCTCAGGGGGCTAGGGACTTGCCATGTGTTTACAGCCCTGGCGATTTCCCTTGCAACCTCTTTGCTGATGCACAGGTTGGGCAGCTGGCAACATAACTTTCTATGTCCTTTTTTATTGATTGCCACCAAAATTGCCGTTTAATTAAGTGTAAAGTTTTTACAAATCCAAAATGCCCTGCTGATTTTGTGTCATGGCAAAGTTGCATGAAAGTTAGTCTTTGAGTTGTTGGTATATATAACTTGTCCCCTACCCCAGGCAATCCGTCTCTCATTGTGCACACATGTTTGTTTTTCTGGAACCAATCATCTGTTTCCAAACTTTTTCTGAATTCAATCCCAGTTTTGGCTGTCCCTTGTGGTTTTATTTTGGCTTGGGGTTCTTGTGTTACTGCGCTGCCAGTGTTGTGGACTCTGCCATTATTTGGTCTAGAGTCTGTTGGTTCGTGCGCTGTGTATATTGGGGCATGCGAGATAGTGCATCTGCCAGGAGTTCTTTCTTCCTGGTACATTTTTGAGCTTAAATTGGAATTGTGAAAATGCTGGACCCAGCGGGCTTGTTTGGTTGAGTTTCCTGGAAGTTTTCAGGGCTTCTAAATTTTTGTGATCAGTCCATACCTGGAAGGGGATTTTGTTGCCTTCCAGGAACTGTCGCCACGTGAGTAATGCCCAACTTATCCCATAAGCCTCCTTCTCCCATACGGGCCAGCGCTGGTCTGTTTCCGTGAGTTTCTTGGATGTATATGCACAGGGTTGCAATACTGCATCATCATTTTCTGGTAATAGCACAGCCCCCACTGCCACATCACTTGCATCTGCCTGTATTACGAAGGGCTTGTCCATGTCTGGGTGCCTTAGTATTGGTTCGGCAGAAAAAAGTCTCTTTAGTCTCTCAAACTCTGCTTGGCACTCCATTGTCCATGTTAGTGGCTGGCTAGGTTTTCTGAGGGTGTTCCCTTCGTTTTTAGTATTAGTGAGTGGCAAGGCTATCTGTGCAAATGAGGGGATGAATTGGCGGTAAAAATTTGCAAAGCCCAGGAAACTTTGTAGTTGCTTTCTTGTGCGGGGTGGTGCCCATTCTAATACTGCTCTGACCTTCTCTGGGTCCATTTCAATGCCCTGTGGGGATATGCGATAGCCTAGGTATTCTATCCTTTCCTGGTGGAATTCGCATTTTGAGAGTTTGGCATATAGGTGAGCGGCTCGCAGCTTCTTTAAAACCGCTCTGACAAGTTTGACGTGTTCTTCTTTTGTTTTGGTAAAGATAAGAATGTCGTCCAAGTAAACAAGGACCCCCTTAAACAGGTGCTCCCTTAGAACGTCATTGATTAGTTGCATAAAGACTGCAGGGCCCCCTTGTAATCCAAATGTCAAGACTTTGAATTGATAGCACCCCATGGGGCAGTTAAATGCAGTCTTCCATTCGTCCCCTTCCTTGATTCTCACTCGATAGTAAGCTTCCCTTAAGTCTAGTTTAGAAAAATTTTCCCTTTCGATAGGTGTGACAGCATGTCTTTCATGAGGGGCAGCGGGTATAGGTTGCTTTCACTGATTGTATTCAGGGCCCTATAATCCACGCATAAACGTAAA